>NW_026131801.1:838835-924919 GCF_903995435.1 Acomys russatus | reverse complement strand
AGAGAGAGCGAGAGAGAGAGAGGAGAGAGAGAGAGGGAGAGAGAGAGATACAGGAGAGAAAAGGAGAGAGGGAAATAATACAATAAAATAAAATATTTTTGCGTTAAATCCCTAAGGAGAATTGTCTACGTTGCTTAGCTAGACATGACTGAAGCCATCCAAACCATAGGTATAGTGAGGACACAGTTACTAGCCTGCTACATTGGTAGAAAGAAAACTTGTTGGAGAGCAGCTGCAGAGGACGCCTTCCGCGTTCCTCTCTCCTCTCTCTCTCTCTCTCTCTCTCCTCTCTCTCTCTCTCCTCTCTCTCTCTCTCCTAGAAGATAGCAGAAAGAAACTGGAGGTAAGGAGAGACATTTATTTTACGACGGTCGTCAGGAGGGTGTCTTTGTACGGTACTGACATTTGGGATGGACCCTGAACGACTGCCATTGCCAGAATTTTGTCCTCTTGGGCAGGTTAAGGAGGTGGGTTACTTTAATGGAGGCTCCCCGAACAGAAACACCAGCCCTTTTGGCCTCCGTTACCCAATAACTAATCCTTCTCCCTATCCTCAGCCAAAGTCCTCTGCTTTGGCTTGCACCACACTGACATGTATGGGTGCTACGTTTGAATACATGAGTAATAGGCACCGCGCATGTTTATTGACTGAGTCTGAGGTGGGGCAGGTGCAGTGGAAGGAAGCGCTACTCCACTCAGTGAGGACAGCATAGGGTGTGGTGTGTTCATTGCTCCTCTAACATCCATGCAGAGGAGAGCTACCGATTTTACATTGGGAAACCAAAACCAGATAGACCAGGAGTGTGCCCCGCCTCTCCCTAGTGTAGCACAGTTTTGACCTCTCTGAAAGACCAGCACCCTGTTTCAAAGGGGTAGGTGCAGGAGGACTCCCCCCAGGCTTAGTGGAAAGGACTTGAACAGATGTCTGTCCAGAGGTCTCACAGTTTTACTCAGGTCCCCATACCTGGGTGCACACTTCCCCTTATCCTGGCGGTTTTGACATCTTGCTCGGCCTCCTCTTGTGTGTTGCGGGTTCATCAGTAAGCTTCCTGCATGGTAAATAAATAAAGTGTAGGGGCTTTGGATGCCTCTGATTGTGGCCGTTTTCAGTTAGCATGTTCGTCTCCATGGATGTCCGTGCTTCACCTTAGACGAGGCGAACTGGGCCTAAAGGCATGCCACCATGAACCCTGACACCTGAGGCATTGTTGGCAAGGACAGTAGCGCAGTTTCTTCTCCCATGCTTTTTCTCTGCCGCAGAGACAAACAATCCTGGCAGGTGGTGTGACAGGCCCAAAGGCTTAGCAACGACAGGAATGTAGAAAAGAGGGAGACAGTTCTGGCCCATCGAGCACCACGTCCTGTAGAGGCATGCCTTAATAATGCAAACCCTCACAAGAGACGCCGTGAGATACGCACGACAAACAGATGGCAGATAGCCTATTAACCTGGTGAACCACTCAGTAGGGAAGAGCCCTAGTGGGAAAGGGCTGGGTGGGGAAGAGATTGTGAAAGTCGCCGCCATTGTTGAAGTCTTTCGTTGTTTTTTTTGGGTGAAGTGGACACGGCAGCTGCTATAGAATCTTCCCATTTTAAGAAATGTCTGAAGCTGCTGGTGGATGTCAACATGCCAATGAATCCCAGAGCTCAGGCGGCAAGGCAGGCAGACTAGTGTCTGGTTAGGCCCAGCAGGGTTTTACGGATGGTGTTCTAGACAGGGCAAGGCACACAGAGAATCTTAATCACAAAGGAAAAAAAAAAAAACGCCACAAGATTAGAAAAAAAAAAATGTCCTATGATGGACAAAGGAATTGGGGAGTGTAAACCCTGAGCAACGTTAAGCGAATTTCAGTCTACGCCAGGAGGTCACCATGGGAAGTTAGCCTCCCTCAGCCTGCTGGGCTGTTTGCCAGGTTGGACATGATGTTTAGGTATAGCAATCCTAGAAGCACCTGCCATCCCTGTGTTTCCAAGCCCTACGCTGGTTTCCTCAAAAGGGAAAGGGGGAGCGTTGAGGCCCAAAGACCCATGGACTTGGCAAGCAACATGGATCCTCAAGGGGCCCGGGTCCATTAACCTCTCCTCTTTTCACATATGAAACAGTTTGCCTAGGGTAGAATCTTGAAGAGCATATGTGCCTGTATAGAGCCCGAAGGAAGCCCTAGTGGTAACATTTTGGGGACAGTGACCCCTGATTTGGGTAACTCTTTGTGTTATACTTCGTAATGAAGCTGAGTGGAATGCTTTCATAAGTGTGCCTGCTTATAAGTGAGGAAAAAATCCCCCAGAGGTATAGTTGCTTTGGAGTTATCCACAGTCCTGTGGTGACCTCGCTAAACTCATGCTTCGACAAGGCAAACTAAATGGAATTTCTCTTGGTTGTGTGTCGTCTGTGTTTGGGATGGACAGCCCTTCGCCCAGCTTCCTTGGTGAAAGTCCCTGGCACATGAGACTAAAAGAAACTGACAGAGTAAAATAGATGGGTTGCAGTGCAGTAGCTGCCAGGGGATCTAGGCCACGAGCAGCTCCTTCCCTCCCTTCCTCCCTGACTGAGTGTGGGTGGGTTGCTGTCAGGCAGGGTCCATATGAAAATAATCAGTGAACAAATTGTGTGAATTGCTTCTCCTGTGGAAGGCTGGGTTGGATTAAAAGTGTGCACCGCCAAGTCCAGCGATGTTGTGCTTGTTAAGAACCTTGTTTGGCATAAGAGATCACTTTATAAGACCTTCTGTCCCCAGGTTTATCTTCCCCATTTCCAATTTTTCTATCTTTCTCGTCTCCTGGCACCTCCCTCTCAGGAACTTGTTACTGAAGAGTGACCTGCAGGTTCAGTCAAACTGCCACCTGAAAGGGTGTACCTGAGTACAGGAGAGAGACTAGGCATTCCTGGGATACCTCTATCAATATCTGTATACTGATTACATATATATACATGAGAAGTGGTGCCCGGCAGAGAAGAATCAGCAGTAAACATGGGACAGCCATATTCTGAAGAGGACGTTTGCAGCATTAGATGCTTTGCTTCTGCACTCTAGTTCTTATAATAATTATTAAAGCACTTCAAAAGCTTCTTTATTTTCATTCTAACAGCCTGCCCTTGCTTCCCTGACAAAGTTTCTGTGAATTTAAAGGCATGAGAACATGCAGGTAAAACTCACAGACAGAACACCACCTATGAGGGCCAACTAAGCTTCTGCACCACCTACCCCAGCAGGGGCAGAGCCTAGTGCAAGGGAGGAGCAAGCAAGGGAGGGATAATTTGCACTAGGAAATTTGCTTTAAAATTGCTTAGATCCACAGGATGAAGTTAATTTAACTGTAGTGCAACACCCCCAAATTTCTGGTTACTCCATAGACCAAAGCAGACTGGAGGAGAAAACATAAAAAAAAAAAAATTAAAAGGTGTAGGAACAAAGGGTGACATCAGTGCTTAAATTACTTCATAATGCCAGATGGAACAAGGAAAATGGATTTCTTGTGTTGGTGTTATGTTTTTGTTTTTGTTTTTGGTGAAACAGTTATAGAATCTCCAAAAATGGCTCCTACTGGTTCCTCTGAGCCAATGTTCCTACCACAGCAGTGGTTTTAACAGACCAATGGGCCAAGACAAGAAGAGATACATGAAAACAGTAAGAAAATTAGGAAAGACAGCTGCAGTGGGCTGGGTGGCTCTGCAGACCCTGCACTAGTTCCAGGAGGTGAGCAGAACCTACAGCAGGGAGGAAGCTTTGCCTGAGTGGGGGCTGTTGTTTTGGTTATTTACTCACTCACTCACTCACTCACTCCCTCACTCACTCCATTTTCTTTATATCCCTACTGCAGCCACACCCTCCTCTCCTCTGGGTCCTAGAGTCCTACCCTGTTTTCTCTCTCACCCCCTCCTCTTCTCAGAAAATGAGAGCCCCCACCCATCAACTCACCTCAGCACATCAAGGGGTTTTTTAAAGGTGGCCTAGATGCTGTGGCTGGGGCACAAAGGGTGGGTGACTGGCAGCCTGGCAGACTGGCCTTAGGCCCCAGACTCTCCTCCACCCCAAAGCTCTCAGGAGAGCCACTTGCTAAGTGAAGGTGGCCAAAGCCATGGCCTGGCATGTGGCACAGAGCAGGTAGGACAAATGTGCCTGAGAGGGACACAAGGCAGGGCACTGACACACAGCTTCACAGTGACAATGCTAAATATCTCTGACCTCCAAATCCTTTTTCTATTTTCTCCCCTGCTCTGATTAATTTCTACACATCAGATTTTACCACCTCAAA
This sequence comes from Acomys russatus, assembly GCF_903995435.1. NCBI lineage: Eukaryota > Metazoa > Chordata > Mammalia > Rodentia > Muridae > Acomys > Acomys russatus. The sequence goes on along the minus strand of NW_026131801.1, from coordinate 920,662 downwards.
TGTCCAATTGGAAACACTCTCTTGGATGCAAGGAGGTCTAATGAGCTCCCATCAATCAAGCAGAGCACCTGCTGCTCTCAAATAACCTGTGGCATTTAAGCCAAAAGGGCTGACTGTAGAATGTGGATTTGACCCTCCTATTTCGGTTCATAGGTGTTTTTTCTTTCTCCATAAGTCCTTTAACCCCCTTTCCTGGGACAGTCAGTCAGAATAGCCTTCTGGCTCTGTGACAGGGACAAGGAGAACAGAGCAGCCTAAGAGATATATAAAAAAAAAAAAAAAAAATAAAAGGCTAAAACTGGAGCTGTAATGTGTCCATGAAGAGAGTTACAAATGGATCCATCCTTCCTCTCTTCTCCACCCACCCTATCAACTACCTATGAGGCAACTTCCTGGACCCAAAGAGAGTTGTGGTGTGTACTTTGATGTTATGTTTAGTTTAATTTTGATACAGTTTTACATGATACATAACAATAACGTAGCACTTCAAAAAACTAACAGTTTACCACTGAAAAATTTCAACAACAACAACAACAGCAAGAACAACAAAATACTTAAAGTAGCTGGGGGTAAAGAGCTGCTAAAGGAAGGTAGCCTCTGTTGGGTCTCAATTCCCTAAAGAGTACTTAGTTTGTTCCAAGCAGGCCTTCTCAGGAAATTTTATATACAGGTGGGATGGGGCTTTCTCTATAGTACTATTAAATCTCATGGTATCCCAAGTAAGTTATTTAAAGTACACAGAAGATAAATAAGCTATATAAGACATATGAAGAATAAAAATTAAAGGCAATATTATGCTGTTAAAGACTATAAGGTCCATGTTTAGCAATTAAAAACAGGCTGTAAAGTATATGAAATAAAGGTTTTAAAATATCTCCTCATTCAACAGACAGTGTTCTTTACTAAAGGGTACAAGACTTTGACAATGCACTCCCTTTCTCCCTTAGATGTCTGAAGACAGGCAGTCAGGTAGGCAGAGGAGAAGCCAGTTTACGTCACATACATGTGTCACCACCTTACACATGAGTCATTTCTCTTTTCTGGGGTCCTGCCACAGCACAGCACACCTTTCGCCAGCCACTTCAGTCCTTTTCTGCATCACAAAAAAGACCAGTAGAATGTGGTGTGGTCACTATAGCTACATTTCAAATTGGCTAGCCTAATCCATTTGTTTTAGATCCATGGCTACTTCAACTTCCAGCGGAACAAGCCAGAGCTCCTGGGGAATACTGTCAGGAGCAAATTGATTAATGTGGCTGTGGTGAGAGAGGCACAATCTCCATTCACAAGTGCGGGGCCACATCCACAAATGGATGAGGCTTTTACCTACCAGATGGTCTTCTAGATTACATATGGCCAAGAAAGATGGCATAAAGTCCCACCAAGGGGCTTCCCAACAAACAGACACCTGCAGGCAACCTTTACACAGGGCCTTCTAGTACACTGAAAAAGAGCAACATCCCTGTAAGTTAAGTGCCCCTGACACCCGCCCACCTCAGGAGACAAGTGGCCTGAGAAGAGAGGGCACATCTGTTCATGGGACTGTTACTCCATCAGCTACTGGTAAGATCGAAGGGGCAGTGCCTGCAGCAGGTAGCTCCTCAGCACACCTCAGGTACATGATGTCTATGTAGAACACTTGCCATTCCATCATGAAAGCTGACCTCTCAACCATCTCCCTAAGAGAGTGTCAGCTGAGGAAGAAGAGGAGGAGTGAGAGGAAGAGGAGGAAGGGGAGTAAGAGGAGGAAAAGATGGAGGAGCAATTAGCAGATAAAACAAATATAATCTGTGCACTGTTCAAAAACAAAACAAGCTCCAGAAATCCCAGTCCACTCATGACTGGGGAAAAATAACCATTTTTCTGAAAATGGGCCAATTTCAGTTCCTAGTACATTAAAACAAATCTCATGGTACTGAATAAACATCTTAAAGTTGAGCCCAGAGTCCGCTTGCTATGCTAGCTAACCCTTGGGTCAGTCATGCGCTTCCATGGACAGCAACCACAGTTTTATGCCCTCAGCAAACTGGGTGCAGAAGGCTATAGCTACTGACCTGGTGGTGTCTCCTCACACTAGTCAGGTATCTAGAAGCAGAAGATTCCATTCTCCTGGGTCCCTGCCCTCTGCAGATGTTGCCAGGAAGTTTCTGAGCAGCAGCCCAAGGTCATGGCCAAGCATCCCTTATCCCTGTATAAGCACACCTCAAACTACTGCTTGTCTGCTAAGAGATGGACACTACTGTACCCTGGCCTGGGAAACCCAGGCCTTTCCTCTCAGTGCTTCTGGGTAGGAAATTGCCTACACATGAGGAAGACAAACACAAGAAACTTTGCAAAAGAACCTGTACACACTTGCTACAAAATATCCTCCACTTAACACTTTTTTGGGGGGGGGACTTTTTGAGATGGGGTTTCTCTGTGTAATCTTGGCTATCCAGGACTCCCGTTGTAGACCAGGCTGGCCTGGAACTCGCAAAGATCTGCCTGCCTTTGTCTCCCAGGTGCTGGGATTGCAGCCGTGTGCCATCTCACCTGGCCCCTAATACTTGTTCGTCAACCTCAAGAAATCAAAGCTATATTTAGGATTTTTAAGATAAGAAATAGCTGGGTGGTAACCAGCCTTCCTTGCTCGGGAAACCTCTCCACAGAGCTCTTGCACTGCAGAAGGACTGGGGGCTTTCCCTGTTCATCACACATTTGCCAGGGCATCAGTGTCTACTCAGTGCCTGGCCCTGGACTTGGCACCTTGTCTCCTGGATGCTGTTCATACGGTACATGTGTCTGGGCTTGAATAACGACATGAGGAAACACATGTGATGTGGGGGGGCACTGACACTAAGTGCTGTTTATCTGTGCAATCCACACTGCAGCAGGAGATCCTTAGCACAGAGGGCATTTCCTTGCAGTTCTCCATTTCCCTAAACACCAAGGTGCTTAGGGCCATGTCAGCAAGGACAGGGGCGACACAGCATGTGGGAGGCCATTTTGCCATCCCCTTCATGAGGGCATGGCAGTCTGGATGGGTCCGGGATCAGCACCGAGTGGGCCATGCTCTGCAAGTCAATGGTGGCTCAATGTTGCCTTGCCTTTACAGTCTGCCCTGTGAGAGTGAGCTGACAGGGCCTTTACTTAGCTGCCTTCTCAGCACCATTCCACCATGGCTCCTCTGAGCCCACAGTGGTCATACCATGCTGCCCAAGTGAGGAGAAGTCCATTTTGGAATATATCCTCCTCCTCTCTCCTAGGTATGGGCTTCTAGTATGGGCTTTGGGGTCTGAAACTTGGTTCTGGTGCCTCAGTTGTGGCCTGGTGAGTACCGATTGAGCTTCCAGCTCCACACAACCTCGTAGCATGCTGAGAGTTCTGGGCACAGCAAAAATGGCCTGATCGTAACAAGCTGCGGACCCAATGACAGAGACCCACAAAAGTTTGTATTCCATTCCATCCATGCTGTACACCAAGCCCGCTGCTTGTGTAAGAACAGGGCCACTGGGATTCACCTGCTGGGATCCATGGTCAGGACTGTCACCAGGTTCACAGGAAACCTGGATCCTTCTCAGGTCCTTGACAGACAGACTGCACTCTGAGGATCCTACACCTGTCCAATAGGCAGCTCAGATAAGAAGGCCAGTTGGGTTCAGTCTCCCCAAGGCTTTCCGTGCAGCGGTATCTGTGGGTACACTTGTGAATTTTCTTCTGTTGCACCCTGCATGCTTGTCCTAAGGACAAGGCCACTTGTGCAAACTGATTATCTGCCTAAATGCATTCTGCTTCCTGTGGTCCTTGACCCAGAGAGAAGGAACCTCCAATTGCCCTGGCTATCAGCTCCAAGCTGGACCAGAGTGAGGTACTCATTTCTGTTTCCCATGAGACCTGCCCTCCTTGCTCTTCTGGACAGCTAAGAGGAGCCAGAATGCAGTTAATCTCAACATAACAATTAGATGGAGCAAGGCTGTATATTTCTGGCCATGGGTCTCACAGTCAGGGTCCTGGGATCCTACCTTCTAGGAACTGGGGTTAGAACGAAAGGGCTAGTGTGCAGCAGAAATTTGGCAGATCCATTGTATCTAGCCTGAATCTGGAGTGACAGCAGCTAAGCTGTGAAGCTACCTTTGGTCAGTGATCATTATCTCAGAGTCTTTGTGTTATTGTCTTGAAGGTTTCTCAGAGCCTTTGCATAAACCCAGTGCTCTGACCTGTCTGGCAACCCAGGAAGTCTCATAAGCCTGAGGTGATGGCTCTTTCCAGATAGCCCCTAGATCAGATAGGAACTTTGGGTGTATGGAAATTGACTCACAAAAGATACTTTTTCTTATTTCGAGCCAGAGTTTCTCTGTTTTTGGCCTGGTTGTCCTAGAACTCACTCTGTATACCAGGCTAGCCTTGGCCTCACAGATTCCCACCTGCTTTGGTGTCCCCTGAGTAAGTGCTGGGATTAAAGGCAGTGACACCTTTTTTGTGTAACAGCAAAAAGAGATTTTAGGGCCAGGTGTCATGGTGCAAGCCTGTGATCTCAGAACTAAGGGAGGCAGAAGCACGCAGATCTAAATGAGTTTGAGGCCAGCCAGGTCGAAAACGTGTGTCTAGGACAGAGAAGGCTACACAGAGGAACATTATCTTGGGAAAAGAGAAAGGAAGGAAGAAAGAAAGAAAGATGGAAAGAAAAGAAAGAAAGAGAAAGAGAGAGAGAAGAGATAAGAAACAAAGAAACCTTATCTATAAAAGAAAATAAAGATTACTATACCCTGGTAAAATTTGATAATCACAAAGTAAGTCATTCAATGAGATCCCAGCAACCATGCTTAGTAATCCTTCCTGTATGTTTTTTGTTAGTCACTGATTTTTAAAAAAAATATTTATTTATTTATTATGTATACAGTGTTTTGACTGCATGTACCCCCACATGCCAGAAGAGGACACCAGATCACATTATAGATGGTTGTGAGCCACCATGTGGTTGCTTGGAGTTGAACTCAGGACCTTTGGAAGAACAAACAGAGTTCTTAACAGCTGAGCCATCTCTCCAACCCCAACTCATTGATTTTTAAACAGACATTTGTTCTACTGAAGTAGCTAGGAAGCCAGCATGAGTTTTGTTGTGCTCATAGACATCAGAAACAGCTATCTGCCCATTTTGCCTGACAGAAGAGAAGCGGTTCCTTTTGGTGAAGGGGAACTAGATGTCTTTGGACCTAACAGTCCAGAATTTGTTGACCAAAAGGGGCAGCATGGCCTCTTCTGTAGGTGCTTCTCAGCTGAAGTTAGGGTTGGTACTGGAGACAATGACCTCAGAGTGAGTCAGCAGGCAGGACAATCAGAGGACTGACTGTCTCTATGCTGATGTCCACTCACACAGTGGTGACACCTGAATAGGGCAAGGGGACACTCCCTCCTCTGTGTTCCCTCAGGCATGGCCACTTCTGTTGGCACCACCTTGTGGGGGTCTTTCTCTAGAAGCCTCCATCCTATGCAGTGAGTGTCACTTCCCCTCCCGACCCCAGACCCTCAAACTGCACAGACAGGCACAAGAGCACCAAACCCCAGGTTTGCATGGCCTGTCCTTAAGCAAAACCCCACTGCTGGGCATGTTGTTGAGAAGCAGCAGAGCATCAATGTCAGTGGAGTTTCAGGGCACACAGAGCATATGTCCTGGGCCTCCTCACTGAGCTCACAGCCTAATGGCAAGAAGGGGAGGGCCCAGGAGGAGCAGCACAGAGTTTGCCACCTGCCTGCCTCCCAAGTCAGGAGGAAGGAGGAAGAGTGGGTGGCAGGAGGTGTGGCAGGCCCAGTAATGCTTGAGACCCTTCAGGAGGGAGACAGCAGCCAGTGGAGGGCAAAGGGCACAAACTCTGTTCCAGAGCGTCCTTGCTTTCTTCCCTCCGAGTGGATTCCAGGGCTTTCAGTCTTAGGGTCCCTGGGTGGGTTCAGCCTTGTGGTCACCAGGCAGTACAGGCCTCCAGCTCACAGTATCCTGGCCATGCATCCAGGGTCAGGCTGAAAGACCCCCACCCCAGGTGAGGGGATGCTCAGGAGCACAGAGTACCATTGGTCAGGCCTGTGCCTGCTGCTCCTGTAAAACTGTTGGGGGAAGTTTACAAACATCCACTCAGGTGCCTTTGCCCAGCCCCTGATACATTCTTTCTATTCTTTTTTTTTTCTTTTTTCTTTCTTTCTTTCTTTCTTTCTTTTCTTTTCTTTTCTTTTCTTGTTCGAGACAGGGTTTACCTGTGTAGCCTTGCCTGTCCTGGACTTGCTTTGTAGACCAGGCTGGCCTGGAACTCACAGTTCTCATCCTGCCTCTGTCTCCTGAATGCTGGGATTAAAGGCTTAGTCTTCTGCAAACAGGCAGTCTGTGAGATCAGTGCAGCAGGCTGCTCTAACCATTAGGGCCACCATTGGATCAGGCTCACCCTGAGGAGCTCTAAAGAGGGCAGGGGCAAGGGTCCATAACAGCTGGCCCAGAAAGAAGTCAAAAAGGAGCTTGTCAGAACTTTCATCCCTGATCTCTCCAAGGCCTTTATCATGAAGTGGTGTTGGATTTTGTCACATGGTTTTTAGCATCTAATGAGATGATCATGTTTTGTTTTTCCTTCCTTTGTTTATATGATGGATTATGTTGATGGATTTTTATATGTTGAACCACCTCTGCATTCCTGGGATGGAGCCTACATGGTCATGGCGAATGATATCTTTGATGTGTTCTTGGAATCGGTTCGTGAGTATTTTTTTCATCAGTGTTCATAGGGGAAATTGGCCTGAAATTCTTTTTCTTTGATGGGTCTTTGTGTGTTCTAGGGACCAGAATGACTGTGGCCCCATAGAGTGAGTTTGGCAATGTTCCTTCTGGTTTTTTTTTTTTTTTTTTTTTTTTTTTTTTTTTGTGCAGTTGTTTGAAGAATATTGGAATTAGCTCTTCTTTGAATGTACTGTAGAATTATGAACTAGAATCATCTGGCCCTCAGGCTTTTTTTCTCGCCTAGTTGGGAGACATTCAATGCCTGCTTCTTTTTCTTGGGGTTATGGAGATATTTAACTTGTTTTCCTGATCTTCATTTAGATTTGGTAAATGGAACCTACCAAGAAAATTGTCCATTTCATTTAGATTTTCCAATTTTGTAGACTATGGTTTTCTGAAGTAAGACCTAATGTTTCTTTGTTTTTTTTTCTGCCCAGTGTCTGTCGTTCTGTTCTGTTTTTCCTTTCTGATTTTGTTGTTTTGGATATTTTCTCTCTGTCTTTTAGTAAGTTTGGCTAAGTGTGTGTCTTTTGTCTATCTTGTTGACTTTCATAAAGAATCGCTTCTTGCTTCTGTTCACTCTTCATCTTGGCTTCTGTTTCTAATTTGTTGACTTCAGCTTGAGTTTGATTATTTGCAGCCATTTACTCCTCTTGGGTGTGTTAGCCTCTTACGTTGTGGAAGCTTCCAGAGGAGCTGTTAAGTGGCTAGTAGGGAATGTCCCCAATTTCTGTATGAAGGTACTTAAAGTGCTACAATCTTTCCTCTTAGTACTGCTTTCATTGTGTCCCATAATCTCGGGCATGTTGTGCCTTCATTTCCATTGAATTTTAGACAGTCTTTAAATTCTTTGTCATTTCTTCCCCGGCCCAGTTGTCACTGAGTAGGGAGTTGGTCATTTTCCATGATTGTGTAGGGTTTTTGTTATTTCTGTTGTTCAGATCCATCTTAATCCATGGTGATCTGGGAAAGCACAATGGGTAATTTCAATTTTTTGTATACGGTTTGCTTTGTGACCCACTATGCATTGCCAATTTTCAAGAAGGTTCCGTGTGGCCCTAAGAAGAAAGACTATTCTTTTTTGTTTGTGTGAAAAGATCTGTAGACAACCATTGGGTCCATTGGATTCATTCCATCTGTTGGTTTCATTTTCTCTCTATTTTGTTTCTGCCTCAGTGATCTCTCCGTTGATTAGAGTGAGGCACTGAATTCTCACACAACTGAAGTGTCTGCATCCTTCTGTGCTTTTACCTTTAATAACAACTGTGTTCTGCTTTTGCTTTAGTTTTTTGTTTTGTTTTGTTTTTTGTTTAATAAAGGTGTGTTCCCTTGTATATTGTTCAAAGATCTTCTGAATTGGAATGCCCTCTTGGTAGGCTTTTCCTTTCGTGAGAATGGCGTATTCCTCCCCATCTCTTTTCATTAATTTTGTCTGAAATTCTATTGCTTCATGCTGTACTACTCTATTAAAGAGCTGGCTCCGGAGTTGGACTAGACACCCTGTCTCACAACCCAAGCATGCTTGTTTGAAAATTTCCTCCAATATACCTGTCCTGGGGCAGAAGACCATCTGACACTAGGACAAAGATAGAAAGCAAAGCAAAACAGCTCAAGGAAAGACACTATGTGACTTTAAAGGGCTAAAATATAAGCTGTACCTTAGGATCTTAAAGGAAAAAAACCTTTTTAAAGATGTTATTTATTATTTAGACAGCATGTGTGTCTGCATGCCAGAAGAGGGCACCAGATTCACTATAGATGGTTGTGAACCACATGGTTAGTTGCTGGAAATTGAACTCAGGGTCTCTGAGCCAGGACTTGTAGTCTTATTGATTATCATTAAAAATCCCTAAAGAAAACTGAAACAACCTGCTGTTAGCATTTTCTGAGCTCCTGTAGATGTTGGGTTTTTATAGCTTTCTGTTTAATGCCATCTATCTAGGATGCAGATAATTCTATTATTCTACAATTGAATGGCTTCCATGACAAATACTGAACAAGCTTTTCAGGGTATCTGCCTACATCTGCAGACACACACAAACGGGATAAAATATAAAATAAAACCATCAGTCTAAACTATCTTGTTTGTAAGGACCAAACAAGCTCCCTTTTGAAAAAGAAACTCCATTTTGCAAAGGAAACTCCATTTTGTGTTAAACCTAGCCAAGGGCTGAACCCAGATTCCAGACTAAGCACATCCTAGCCTAAACAGAAAAAACATTCCCTGGCAACACAATCAGCTCACCTTGGGAAAGTCCAAATACACTCTCTGCTGGTCAACCTGAGCATCACGTGGTCTGGCACATAGCAACAACCAATTAGGAGAGGCCAGGCCACTGCTCCTAATGCCCCCATGACTGCTTCAGCCTATCTTTTCTGTAGGCCAACTGGCCCCTACACCTATTACCCAACCATGAAAATCTAAGTCTTGTAACTCTCTGCTTGCAGCTTTTCTGCCCAGATGTCATCCAATCTTATACTGTAGATCCCATTTCTTTGTCTAAAACCTATTTTTAAAAAAAAAACCTTCTCAACTGAGACTCCAGGCCACTTCCCTGCACCTGCTGAGTCAGCACATTGGAGTTGTGTCCTGGGTTCGAACCTGCAATATAAAGGCATCCTTGCCACTGCATTTGGACTCGGCTCTTGGGTGGTCTGTTCAGAAAGTCTCTCAACATTTGGGCATAACATTGTTAATAACTCCAAATATTCCTAGTGAAGATAACCAGAGTTGGTATCGTGAACACTTAATATTCCTTCTAAAAAGGAGATAGGTAAGACGATTGGCCCTTCCTGGGAATGTCCAGTCCAAATGCAGCCCACCTAGGAAAGCACTCACAGCCCCACCCACAAGAGTTGCTGCAGCACACACAAACAGGCTCCCTCTTTTCCACTGCATTCAGTAGTTTTGCCAACACTTTACACTTCACTCAGCCCTCAATGTGTCCATCAACTGGCAAGACAGGAGGCAGACCTGTCACTGCTCAAAGCTCCTACCTTGGCTTGCAAGCTCTGCCCACTATGCCTACATCATCAGCCTCAGCTGCACCTCAGCATCAAGCCCAGCCAACCACTACTACCTAAGTCATCACTGCCCACTCACAACACCTCCAGCACAAGCTACCCCAGCAGAGACAGCTTCTCTCCTGGCTCCCCCACACACACATCTACAGCCCCTTAGCTCAGCACTCACAGCTTCTCCCTGAGAATGTACATTACTTCACCCCCCCCATCCCCTAACAGACAGGGTTCTCATCCTATAGGTTGCGACCCCCACACCAGCTATGTATGTTATGGTTCCATCTTTAACAGTGGCAAAAATTCTAGTTGTGAAATAGCAACGCAATACATGAGGGGCTGTGTTAAAGAGTCACAGCATTAGGAAGGTTGAAACCCACTGCCCTTCCCTGACCTTTGCAACCACAGCCCCCACCCCCTACTCTACCTCAGCAGGTCACAGTGCCCCACTGCTACAGGTGTTCTCTGCCAAATGAAGGTCAAGTGAGGATTCAGCCTTCTGCCCCCTCCTCAGAAAGTGACAACTCACATCATAGCCTTGGCCTGGTGCTCTGCATTCCCTGCTCACTTGTCTCACCATTCACACAGCCCAGCCCACAACAACTGCCACAGCAGAAACAGCCCTGGACACACTTCTCCTTCAGCGGTCCTGGGCAACATTAAGTAGGGACCAAAACGGATACTGACAAAATCCAGAACTCAGAGAAAGGCCAGACCTCACTCAAGCCCTGCATCAGCAAGAGAGCTCAGGCCACCACTCTTCAGTTAGCTCTCACAACCCCACACTAGTATACACCTACACAGCCCTGTCCTGCTCTTAGGATGACCCTGCCTCCTCTCAGGTCAACATCCAGAGCCCAGACCAATTTTGTAGGTGATCACCTGGCCTCCCAGCCTGGCAGCCCCTTACCTCCACTCTGCAGGATCCACAGCCACGCCCCCACCACCTCACCACTTCCTGCTTCCCTAGTAATCAGGTTGGCCCCTCACATCTAGTTTGGCCCTCACACCCCTGCCTGAGTCTGTCTACCTCCCTGCCTCAGCTCTAAGCACTCCAGAATACCGCCGCTCCCCCAGCCTGGCCAGTACCTGTTCACAAGGCATGCCACAGTGCACAGTTTCCTTTTCTAACTCTTACTAGGTCCAGATCCACCCACCCTTCACCCTAGCATACAAGCCCCGCCCACCACTATGACCTCAGCAGTCACAGCCCCACCCACAAGACCAGCACCTGTCCTCCTGCTGCTAGGCAACCTATCCTTACTTCCAAGGTTTCTCATAGACTCCTTCTCCATTCAGCCCTGGCCCATCACCTGACACACCTTTTTGACTTCTTTCTGGGCCAGCTGATATGGAGCCTTGCCCCTGCCCTCTTTAGAGCTCCTCAGGATGAGCCTGATCCAATGGTGTCCCTAATGGTTAGAGCATCCTGCTGCACTGATCTCATGGACTACCTGTTTGTAAAAGACTAGGCCTTTAATCCCAGCATTCAGGAGACAGAGGCAGGCTGAGAACTGTGAGTTCCAGGCCAGCCTGGTTTACAAAGCAAGTCCAGGACAGCCAAGGCTACACAGAGAAACCCTGTCTCAGAAGAAAAGGAGAGAAAAAAATAAAAGAAAAAAAGAAAAAAGAAAAAGAAAAGAAAGTATGTATCAGGGGCTGGGCAAAGGCACCTGAGTGGATGTTTGTAAACTTCCCTCAACAGTTTTACAGGACCAGCAGGGACAGGCCTGACCAATGGTACTCTGTGCTGCTGTGCTTCCTCTCACCTGGGGTCTGGGTCTTTCAGCCTGACCCTGGATGCATAGCCAGGACATTGTGAACTGGAGGCCTGTTCTGCCTGGTGACCACAAGGCTGAACCCACCCAGGGACCCTATGACTGAAAGCCTTGGAATCCACTCTAAGGGAAGGAAACAAGAAAACTCTGGAGCAGAGTTTGTGCCTTTTGCCCTCCTGTGGCTGTGGTCTCCCTCCTGGAGGGTCTCAAGCAGTGCTGGGCCTGCCCCATCTCCTGCTACCCACTCTTCGTCCTTCCTCCTGAGTGTGGATACAGGCAGGTGGCAAGCTCTGTGCAGCTCCTCCTGGGCCCTCCCCTTCTTGCCATTAGGCTGTGAGCTCAGTGAGGAGGCCCAGGTCACATGCCCTCTGTGCCCTGAAACTCCACTGACATTGATGCTCTGCTGCTTCTCAACAACATGCCCAGCAGTGGGGTTTTGCTTAAGGATATGCCTTGCAAACCTGGGGTTTGGTGCTCTTGTGCCTGTCTGTGCAGTTTGAGAGTCTGGGGTCGGGGAGGGGAAGTGGCACTCACTGGATAGGATGGAGGCTTCTAGAGAAAGGTCCCCACAAGGCCGTGCCAACAGAAGTGGCCATGCCTGAGGGAACACAGAGGAGGGAGTGTCCCCTTGCCCTATTCAGGTGTCACCACTGTGTGAGTTGACATCAGCATAGACACAGTCAGTCCTCTGATTGTCCTGCCTGCTGACTCACTCTGAGGTCACTGTCTCCAGTACCAACCCTAACTTCAGCTGAGAAGCACCTACAGAAGAGGCCATGCTGCCCCTTTTGGTCAACAAATTCTGGACTGTTAGGTCCAAAGACATCTAGTTCCCCTTCACCAAAAGGAACCGCTTCCCTTCTGTCAGGCAAAATGGGCAGGTAGCTGTGTCTGATACCTATGAGCACAACAAACCTCGTGCTGGCTTCCTGGCTACTTCAGTATAACAAATGTCTGTTTAAAAATCAGTGAGTTGCGGTTAAAAAAAAAAACATATAGGAAGGATTACTAAGTATGGTTTCTGGGATCTCATTGAATGACCTACATTGTGATTATCAAATTATACCTGGGTAAAGCAATCTTCATTTTCCTTTTTCAAATAGGGTTTCTTTCTTTCTCTTCTCTTCTCTCTCTCTCTCTCTCTCTCTCTCTCTTTCTCTCTTCTTTCTCTTCCTTCCTTCCTTTCTTTTTTCCCAAGACAAGGTTCCTGTGTGTATGTCCTAGACTCATGTTTTAGACCTGGCTGGCCTCGAACTCACCTAGATCTGCCTGCCTGTGCCCCCCTTAATTCTGAGATCACAGGCTTGCACCATGACACCTGGCCCTAAAATCTCTTTTTACTGTTACACAAAAAAGGTGTCACTGCCTTTAATCCCAGCACTCGTTCAGGGGACGCCAAAGCAGGTGGAACTTTGTGAGGCCAAGGCTGGCCTGGTCTACAGAGTGAATTCTAGGACAACCAGGCCTAAAACAGAGAAACTCTGTCTCGAAATAAGAAAAGTCATCTTTTGCGAGTCAATTTCCACATACCCAAAGTTACTATCTGATCTATGGGCTATCTGGAAAGAGCCATCACCTCAGGCATATGAGACTTCCTGGGTTGCCAGACAGGTCAGAGCCCTGGGTTTATGCAAAGGCTCTGAGAAACCTTCAAGAAAATAACAGAAACACTCTGAGATAATGATCACTGACCCAAGGCAGCTTCACAGCTTAGCTGCTGTCACTCCAGATTCAGGCAAGATACAATGGGTCTGCTAAAATTCTGCTGCATACTAGCCCTTTTGTTCTGACCCCAATTCCTAGAAGGTAGGCCACCAGGAGCCCCAACTCAGTGACACATGGCCAGAAATGTACAGCCTCACCCCATCTAATTGTTATGATGTGACTCACTGCATTCTGGCTCCTCTTAGCTGTCCAGAAGAGCTAGGAGTGCAGGTCTTACAGGGAACAGAAATGAGTACCTCACCCTGGTCTGGCTTTTGGCTGCTAAGCAGGGCCGTGGGACGTTCTGTCTCTGAGGGTCAAGGCCACAGGAATCAGCATGCATCTAGGCAGACAATAAATTTACCCACGTGTCCTCTCCTCTCTGGAAAACTCTGAAGTAGAATCCACGGGTTGATTTCCACCGGGAAGGGCGAGAGGGAGGGGAACGGGCTCGTTCCCCCAAGAACCACAGCATATGTTTATTCCAGTATCTTAATCCATGGTTGTGGTGGGGGTGCTAGGGTTATTTTCTGTGGTGCCTGGAGCATGGACCATGCCTCCTTGTTAAGGTCAGTCTGGAGACCCTCCCCTACCCTTCACAACACACATTCTGGTTGTTGGAAAACTAACCACCATTTTCTGATGTTCCTAGAAGGGAGATGGGCTCCCCATGCTTACTGAGGGGAGGTGAGTACTTTGGGAGAGGTGGTCCCCTAATGAGGCAGCTGATACCCCTGGTCAGCCAAGAACCAAGTGGGGCCCACAATGATAAACAGGAACCACATGGACAAACAGGCCACATATGCTCCTTGACTAGGGCCTTTGCAAAGGTGCCACATTAAGGCATGCCCCATGGGAAAGGGGACTGCTTAAATGGCAGGATAAAACTAGGTCCCTAGAGGGGCTGTGGATGGTTGTCTGCGCTTAGGGTGTCCACAGCCGTATAGTTCAGTGGCTGTGGTGTGTGCTGCCCCAGAGCAGGTCTTCTTGTGGAAATGAGCCCCTTCCCCTCCCTCTAGTTCTTCCTGGTAGAAATTAGCCTATGGGGTCTACTTCAGAGTTTTCTAGAGTAGAGAGGTCACATGACTTTCTTGGTCAATGTACAAGTCAGTGAGGGTGTCAGGTTGAAGCCCACAGGCCTAAATGGACAAGCAAGTGTGCATCTTGTTCTGGGTCCTAAAGCAAAGTTCACAGTGACTGTGGTCATAAGCCCCGTCAAACCTCTGCATCCCCATCTACTACCATGGAGATATCTGAAACCTGGACCTGGGGTGTCAGGAACCCATTTATGAGGTTCCTGAAGGGAAGGAGCCTGGTAGTTTATCCAGCATTCCGGGGACTTGGGTTGGGGCTCAGAGCTATTTTTGACACAAGTATTCCAGCATCTGGGGACACGATGGGGAAGCCATTTTGTCCCATGCTCAACAGGGAGAGGGTGAGGGAGATGGGTGGGCTTTTTTTTGGCACCCAGGGACTTGGGGCAAGGGCTCAGAACCATTTTGTGATGCAAGTATTCCAGCATCCAGGGACTTGAAGGAGGAGCCTTTTTGTGCCATGCCCAACAGGCAGACTTTGTGGCTGCCCTTTCTGAGTAAGAGTGGGCAGTTTATAGCTGGTGAAAGCCCTTTTCCAGATAGAGACCTTTTAAGATAAAGCAGTGTTGACACTGGTTATTGTGTCTCCAAGGGCCTCATGAGAGTTGGCATGAAAGCCTTGCCTGGGGCCAATCTCAGAGGTCCCAAAGGCGGCATGAGAGTAGGAGTAGGGGGCAGGGAGGCCAAGCACCAGAGAGAAGGGCCCACAATGTTTCAGCTCTTCCCCTGTGTGATCACTGCAACAAACAGGGTCCCATTAGCCAGAATCAGCCTTTATCCTAGCCAGTCCCTGTGGAAACAAAACCAAAGGGCTGATTTTTGGAGGTGGGGGTCACTCCCTACAGTGTTTTAGCTCTCATCGTATGCAGGGGACCCAAGAGGACAGCAGAAGCCACACTCCACCTTGCAGGAACCTCTGGGCTTGGGAGAAGAGGTTCATATCACACTCTCACCTGGTACTCAGGCATGGGGCCAGTTTTTTGTTTCAGAAGCAGGCAGGGCGCCAAGCCAGAAACCAGACAGATCTGTAGACAGGGAAATTGAAGCTACACTGTCTCTTCAACTGGATCAGCTAAAGAGATGCTTTTGGTAAGGGCCCCATTACCTAGCCTTTGACTAGCTTTTCAGCCTTTCTAGGCCCCAATAACAGGGCCCCTAATGTCACCAGGAAAAAAGTGACAGAAGAGAATGACTTTGCCCATTGTCCCACGTTATAGGCTGAAATGCTAAGTCAAGGGCAACTCTCTGGCAAGAGGGACAAATGGCCACAGGGAAACAAGCTTAGTTCTGTTTAACCCAGTCGTGCTTGGTGCCCACCTCATATCAAGCAAACAGTGGGTGCCATCCAGAATATGGTCATGAAAGCACAGTACCTGGCCCTACAACAGGCCTAGTCAGAGGAATACCTCTCCCTACAGCAGGCCAACTCAACGAATAAGTTGCAGGGAGCCCTGTGATTGGGCCTTCAGGGGACCTGTCAGAAGGGGGAATGAGAGACCAGAAGAACTAAAATTGGATTTCAGGGTCAGCGGGACAAAGGTTAAGAAATAGGCCTAAAGGGGAGACCAGGCATGATAAGGCATATCTGATCAGCTAAGGGGGAAAGAAGCAGTCTGGCTGCAGGAGGGCAGCGAGGGTCCTGGAATCCTGTGTTTGGACAATGAAACTCTGTCAGTTCTCAGTTAGAATCTTTTTTTTTCTTTTCTTTTTTTTCTTTTTTCTTTTTTTTTTTCTGTGGTTTTTCAAGGCAGGGTTTCTCTGTGTAGCATTGGCTGTCCTGGACTCACTTTGTAGACCAGGCTGGCCTGGAACTCACAGTGATCCAACTCCCTCTGCCTCCAGAGTGCTGGGATTAAAGGCTTGTACCAGCACCCCTGGTAGTTAGTTTAAATCTTGACACACTGACCTTTCCTCAGATGAGCTGGGTCAAGTTGCTCATTTTCATTCAGGAAAGAGAGAGCCTGGGGCTCAGACTGAGAGCCCTGCCCAAGGCTGTTTGTGTAATAGCAGTCCTGGGAAGTCTTTGTGAGTCCCTGCCTGTGTGCTGGCCTGGAGTTTCCTTAAATAGTCCCTAGACTACTCACCTGGATGTGTCCAAACTGGAAACTCACCTGCCTCACAGAAGTCTCCAGCTCAGGTCGAGTTCCTCCCCTCCATGAGATCCTAAACCCTCTCAGGAGAAGTGAGCTGGGGCTGTAACCCCTCAAACACTCTGTGGGAACAATCTTGCGTGACGTCCACATGACCTAGCTATGCCTATCTAAAATAGGGTTTCCTGAAGTACATCTGGTGTGCGTTCATCTTACCTGTTCCTCTTGACATCTTCCCTTTCCACCAGAATGAGACTGGCTAAAGACTCCCCCGCCCCACCTTTCATCCTGAGGTCCTTTAAGTAAGAAAGACCCTTCCTGCCTTGTGGGGTGGACACCGGGACATAGCTGAACTGTGCCACCTCATTTTTCTTAGCTTCAGATAGCCACAGTCCCTGGGAGAAGGTCCAAACTTTGAATCCCTTTTACCCTACAAAGATGGCCCCAACTGCTGATATGATTCAAATCCTAGGTACTAGTCATCACCACCCAGAGATACCTCACTCACCCTAACACAAGATCCCTAAGAGAGGCCATCCACAGCAGCTTCCCCTTAGAGCTCCACAGGAAAAAGACTATGGGTATAACAGTATTGTTTTTTAAATTATCTTTATTGCCCATAGGTCCTGCTGGCAATCAATCAAGACACAGACACGTGTTATATTGTAAAATGGCCTTAGTCAACCTGTCACAGGGCAGGTATCGATCCTCTAAACTACCTCCCATAGTGGGACAGGCATGGGATCCCTGCCTCAATCCCATGCCATCTTCTTCCAATAACTTCTATCAAGCTACCTCGCATTCATAACGCCAAATTCTTGCTAATGTTCTTCATCTAGGCCTGCCTGGTCTACAGAGTGAGTTCCAGGACAACCAGGCCTAAAACATAGAAACCCTGTCTCAAAGTAAGAAAAGATGTTTTGTGAGTCTATTTCCACACACCCAAAGTTCCTATCTGATCTAGGGGCTATCTGGAAAGAGCCATCACCTCAGGCATATGAGACTTCCTGGGTTGCCAGACAGGTCAGAGCACTGGGTTTATGCAAAGGCTCTGAGAATCCTTCAAGACAATAACACAAAGACTCTGAGATAATGATCACTGACCCAAGGCAGCTTCACAGCTTAGCTGCTGTCACTCCAGATTCAGGCTAGATACAACGGGTCTGCTAAAATTCTGCTGCACACTAGCCCTTTTGTTCTGACCCCAGTTCCTAGAAGGTAGGTCCCCAGGAGCCCTGACTCAGTGACACATGGCCAGATATGTACAGCCTCACCCCATCTAATTGTTATGATGTGACTCACTACATTCTGGCTCCTCTTACCTGTCCAGAAGAGCAAGGAGGGCAGGTCTCACAGGGAACAGAAATGTGTACTTCACTCTGGTCTGCCTTGGGCTGCTAACCAGGGCAATGGGAGGTCCTTCTCTCTGGGTCCAAAACCACAAGAAGCAGCATGCATCTAGGCAGACAGGGTTTGCACAAGTGGCCTTGTCCTTAGGACAAGCATGCAGGATGCAACAGAAGAAAATTCAGAAGTGTACCCACAGATACCATTGCAGGTAAAGTGTTGGGGAAAATGAACCCCACTGGCCTTCTTATCTGAGCTGCCTATTGGATGGGTGTCGAATTCTCAGAGTGCATTCTGTCTGTCAGGTCCCGGGTGCTCAATGAGAAGGATCCCGGTTTCCTGTCAACCTTGTGACAGTCCTAACCATGGATCCCAGCAGGTGAATCGCAATGGCCCTGTACTCACACAAGCAGCAGGCTTGGTGTACAGCATGAATGGAATGGAATACAAACCTTTGTGGGTCTCTGTCATTGGGTCTGCAGCTTCTCATCATCAGGCCGTGTTTGCTGTGCCCAGAACTCTCAGCATCCTACGTGGTTGTGTGGAGCTGGAAGCTGAATCGGTACTCACCAGGCTGCAGCTGAGGCACCAGAACCAAGTTTCAGAGCCCAAAGCCCATACTAGAAGCCCATACATAGGAGAGAGGAGGAGGATATATTTCAAAATGGACTTCTCCTCACTTGGGCAGCATGGTGTGACCACTGTGGGCTCAGAGGAGCTGGGGTGGAATGGTGCTGAGAAGGCAGCTAAGTAAAGGCCCTGTCAGCTCACTCTCACAGTGAGACTCTAAAGGCAAGGCAACATTGAGCCACCATTGGCTTGCAGAACATGGCCCACTTCAAGTTGTTCCCAGACCCATCCAGACTGCCATGGCTTCATGAAGGGGATGGCAAATAGGACCTCCCTCTTGCTGTCCCCCCCCCCTACCTTCCTGACATGGCCCCAATTATCTCAGTGTTTAGGGAAATGGAGAACTGCGAGGCATTGCCCTATATGCTAAGGATCTCCTGCTGTAGTGTGGATTGTACAGATAAACAGCACGGGGCTGCAATCCCAGCACCTGGAAGACAAAGGAAAGCAGATCTTTGTGAGTTCCAGGCCAATCTGTTCTACAAAGAGAGTTTCAGATCAGCAAGGTTACACATAGAAACCCCATCTCAAAAACCAAAAATAAAAAATAAAAAAAAGTGTTAAGTGGAGGATATTTTGTAGCAAGCCTTTGCAGGTTCTTTTGCAAAGTTTCTAGTGACTGTCTTCCTCATGTGTCAGGCAATTTCCTACCTGGAAGCGCTGAGAGGAAAGGCCTGGGTCTCCCAGGCCAGGGTACAGTAGTGTCCATCTCTTAGCAGACAAGCAGTAGTTTGAGGTGTGCTTATACAGGGCTAAGGGATCCTTGGCTGTGACCTTGGGTTGCTGCTCAGAAACTTCCTGGCGACATCTGCAGAGGGCAGGGACCCAGGAGAATGGAATCTCCTGCTTCCAGATACCTGACTAGTGTGAGGAGACACCACCGGGTCAGTAGCTATAGCCTTCTGCACCCAGTTTGCTGAGGGCATAAAACTGCAGCTGCTGTCCATGGAAGGGCAAGGCTGACCCAAGGGTTAGCTAGCACAGCACGCAGAC
Source organism: Acomys russatus (assembly GCF_903995435.1). Classification (NCBI taxonomy): domain Eukaryota; kingdom Metazoa; phylum Chordata; class Mammalia; order Rodentia; family Muridae; genus Acomys; species Acomys russatus. The sequence goes on along the minus strand of NW_026131801.1, from coordinate 901,272 downwards.
TCTGGACTCAACTAAGATGTTTATTCAGTACCATGAGATTTCTTTTAATGTACTAGGAACTGAAACTGGCCCATTTTCAGAAAAACGGTGATTTTTTTTTTCACAGTCTTTAGTGGACTGGGATTTCACGAGCTTGGTTTGTTTTTGAACAGTGCACAGATTATACTTGTTTTATCTGGTTATTGCTCCTCCATCTCTTCTTCCTCCCCTTCCTCCTCTTCCTCTCAGTCCTCCTCTTCCTCCTCACCTGACCTTCTTAGAGATACAGTTGAGAGGTCAGCTTTCATGATGGAATGGCAAGTGTTCTACATAGACATCACGTACCTGAGGTATGCTGAGGAGCTACCTGCTACAGGCACTGCCCCGTCAATCTTACCAGTAGCTGATGGAGAAACTGTCCCATGATCAGATGTGCTCTCTCTGCTCAGGCCACTTGTCTCCTGAGGTGGGCAGGTGTCAGGGGCACTTAACTTACAGGGATGTTGCTCTTTTTCAGTGCACTAGAAGGCCCTGTGCAAATGTTGCCTGCAGGGGTCTGTTTGTTGGGAACACCCTATTGGGACTTCATGCCATCTTTCTTGGCATTATGTAACTGAGAGGAACATCTGCTAGGTAAAAGCCTCATCCACTTTTGGATGTGGCCCCGCACTTGTGAATGGAGATTGTGCCTCACTCACTACAGCCACATTAGTCGATTTGCTCCTGACAGTATTCCCCAGGAGCTCTGGCTTGTCCCTCCGGAAGTTGAAGTAGCCATAGATCTAAACCAAAATGGATTAGGCTAGCCAATCTGAAACACAGCTGTACTGACCACACCACATTCTACTGGTCTTTTTTTGTGATGCAGAAAAGGACAGAAGAGGCTGGCGAAAGGTGTGCTGTGCTGTGGCAGGACCCCAATAAAGAGAAATGACTCATGTGTAAGGTGGTGACACATGTATGTGAAATAAACTGGCTTCTCCTCTGCCTCCCTGACTTCCTGTCTTCAGACATCTAAAGGGACAAACTGGAGTGCATTGTCAAAGTCTTGTACCCTTTAGTAAACAACACTGTCTGCTGAATGAGGAGCTTGAAGCACATTGTTAATGGGGTGTGTAGATAGGAAGAGGTTCTCTTCACAAAAAGTGGGAGACAAAGAAAACCTTTGTAAGTCACCAGTCTTCTCCAGAGCAGAGCTGGGAAAGAAAGGTTTCCAGCTTTCCTTCTCAAAAATCTTCCGTGGGCTCCTTCTCCAGCTGCTGCTGCTGGTAGGAAGGGATGCCTCAACCCCTGAGCACCTGAGGAGCTCTGGATCCTGAGCCTTTCTCATCCCTCTCTCCTCCTCCTCTTCCTCTTCCTCCTCCTGCTCCTCATCCTTCATCATCTTCTTACTATTATTTTGTTTGGTCAGTTAGTTTTTCAAGGCAGGATTTCTGTGTGTAGCCTTGGCTGTCCTGGACTCCTTCCAATTCACAGAGATCTGCTTGTCTCTTCCTCCCTGAGTGCTGGGATTACAGGCCTGCACCACAGCACCTGGCTTCCAAAATCTCCTTATCACTTCTTTTCTCATGACCTCATGACAAATGAGCAAGGGTAGCACCAGGAACCGAAAGCAGCAGGAGAAAGAGCCAGCCCAGTCCCCAGGCCATTACCATCTCTACTATGCATAATTCTGGTTTTAGACACTAAGCTACATTCCTTCCTTCCCCATACATCAGTGCTTCTGGGGGGGAAAGCTCCCAAGGCCTGGCCCCAGACTATTACTGGCTCTGCCAAACATGATACTAATTTTGAGAAGAAGGATATAGTGCCCTTTCCATAGGTTAGGGCCTCAGCGAAAGCCTCGGTTGATCATTCCAGGCCTCAGAAGTTCTCACCTTTTTAGTTATATATATATATTTTAAAGTCCAGATGTGTTTACCGGTGTCTGAATATCCAAGAGACTTTTATGTCCTCCAACCAACAAATACCTTCTAGCATTGTGAAAAAAATTATCAATACACCTATTCTAATCATAATATTGAATGGAGGTGGAGGGTTGTAAAGCAGATTAAATCCCGGAACATGTACAATGTATTTTTGGCTAGTTTGGATGGGAAATCTATACAATTAGACAGAAACAGCTGATACAAATAATATGGAAACATTCCCTACTTTTTGGAGCAGAGGGACTTCCAGAGTAAATAATATATGTGGAGGGTTAACATAAGCACTGATTCCAAACATGTTACAGTTGTTTTTCCTCTCTAAAATTTCCATTGATGATCACGAGTTCCAGAGCTGTGGCTAATGGCCAAGGGTCTAGTTGAGTCTTTTTTCTTTCTTTTTTTCTTTTTTCTTTTTTCTTTTTTTGCAGACATTATAATAGGATGGGGTTCAATGAGGGGATCTCAGGATATCAACCCCTACCAGGTGGGCACACCCAGGACAATTGAACCAGCCCCTCTGTTTGTCCATCCAGAGGCACAGAGTCCTTTAGCACCACGCACCATGTTAGAGCCATGGAACACAGCACCCAAAGGGGGATTGTGCTTTGAAAGCAGAGCATTGGCTCTCTATTGCAACCTGGGGACTATCTCTCTGGGCGATCTGTGAGTTATTAGAAACCAGGAAATTCAAGTGATGAATGAAGTGGTATTTTAAACACTGTATATCAGTCTCCATGGACCTCAAAGCCATAAGCCTTATAGGTCATTAAGATGTAAGGGACACATAGGGACATCCCAATGACAAACAAATAGGGATAGTTGATGATATGCCAGAATCATTCAAGAGAGCAGTGCAAGGCAGCACATGAAAATCACCCAGAAGATCAGTTACATCAGTCTGATACTTTCAGTTATTATGTAATGAGAGTCAGATATTTTAAAAACTTTATTTGATATCCTATACAGCCTGTTTTTAATTGCTAAACATGGACATTATAATCTTTAACAGCGTAATATTGCCTTTAATTTTTATTCTTCCTATGCCTTATATAGCTTATGTATCCTCTGTGTACTTTAAATAACTTACTTGGGATTTTATAGGTTACGAGAAACCCTCTTGTGTGTGTGTTATTTTTTTTTTTTTGCAAATATATATCCACCTCAATCTTTATATACAAACCCTTATTCATCAAAATATGTTTATTTTAGCTGCATCACATTTCTATCTATTGATACCATGAGATTTAATAGTACTATAGAGAAAGCCCCATCCCACCTTTATATAAAATTTCCTGAGAAGGCCTGCTTGGAACAACTAAGGACTCCTTAGGGAATTGAGACACAACAGAGGCTACCTTCCTTTAGCAGCTCTTTACCCCCAGCAACTTTATGTTGTATTTTGTTGTGTTTCTTGTTTTTGAAATCTGTCAGTGGTAAACTGTTAGTTTTTGGAAGTGCTATGTTACTGTTATGTATTGTGTTATGTATGGTGTAAAACTGTGTCAAAATAAAACTAAACATAACATCAAAGTCATAACATAAACATCTCTTTGGGTCCAGGAAGTTGATCTTACAGGTAGTTCATAGGGTGGGTGGAGAAGAGAGGAAGGATGGATACATTGTAACTCCCTTCAAGGACATGTTACCAGCTCAGTGGTAGCCTTTGTTTTTTTGTATTTATCTCTTAGGCTGCTCTGTTCTCCTTGTCCCTGTCACAGAGCCAGAAGGTTATTCTGATGGACTGACCCAGGAAAGGGGGCTAAAGGACTTATGGAGAAAGAAAAAACACCTATGAACCTTAAATGGGAGGGTCAAATCACACATTCTACAGTCAGCCCTTTGGCTTAAATGCCACAGGTCATTTTGGGAGCCGCAGGTGCTCTGCTTGGATTGATGGGAGCTCCTTGCATCAGAGAAGGTTTCCAACTGGAGGTTTGAGCTGGTAAAACCTGATGTGTAGATATTAATCACAGCAGGAGAGAAAATAGAAAAAGGACTTGAAGGGAAGAAATAATTTAGCATTGTCACTATGAAGCTGTCTGTGTCAGCGCCTGCCTGTGGCCTTTCAGTCACATTTGTCCTGCCTGCTCTGTGCCACATGCCAGGCCATGGCTTTGTCTCACCTTCACTAGCAAGTGGCTCGCCTGAGAGGCTTCGGGTGGAGGAGGGTCTGGGACCTAAGGCCAGGCTGCCAGGCTGCCAGTCACTCCACCCTTTGTGCCCCCAGCCCCCAGCATCTAGGCCAGCTTTAAATAACCCTTGATGTGCTGAGTTGAGTTGATGGGTGGGGGCTCTCATTCTCTGAGAAGTGGAGGGGGCTGAGAGGGAAAAGAGGGTAGGAGGGTGGGACCCAGAGGAGAGGAGGGAGTGGCTTGCAGTAGGGATGGAAAGCTAATGAGTGAGTGAGTGAGTGAGTGAGTGAATAACCAAACAACAGCCCCCACTCAGGCAAGCTTCCTCCCTTGCTGTAGGTTCTGCTCACCTCCTGGAGTTAGTGCAGGGGCCTTCACAGCCACCCAGCCACTGCAGCTGTTCTTCCTAATTTTCTTACTGTTTTCATGTATCTCTTCTTGTCTTTGGCCCATTGGTCTGTAAAACCCCTGCTGTGGTAGGAGCATTGGCTCAGAGGAACCAGTAGGAGATATTTTTGGAGAGTTTATAATTGTTTCACCAAAAACAAAAACAAAAACATAACACCAACACAAGAAATCCATTTTCCTTGTTCCATCTGGCATCATGAAGCAATTTAAGCACTGATGTCACTTTTTGTTCCTACACCGTTTTTAAGTTTTTTCTTTTTCTTTTTAATGTTTTCTCCTCCAGTCTGCTTTGGACTATGGAGTAACCAGAAATTTGGGTGTGTTGCACTACAGTTAAATTAACTTCATCCTGTGGATCTAAGCAATTTTAAAGCAAATTTCCTAGTGCAAATTATCCCTCCCTTGCTTGCTCCTCCCTTGCACTAGGCTCTGCCCCTGCTGGGGGTAGGTGGTGCAGAAGCTTAGTTGGCCCTCATAGGTGGTGTTCTGTCTGTGAGTTTTACCTGCATGTTCTCATGCCTTTAAATTCACAGAAACTTTGTCAGGGAAGCAAGGGCAGGCTTTTAGAATGAAAATAAAGAAGCTTTTGAAGTGCTTTAATAATTCACTATAAGAACTAGAGTGCAGAAGCAAAGCGTGGGTAGAAGAGAGCAGAACCAAAATGGTAGGTAAGGAAGCACATTTATTTTTACGACGGTCTGTAGGGTGGGTTCGTTGAACTGGTACAGGACATTTGGATTGACTCTGAACTACTGCCCTTGCCCAAGAATTTTGTCCTCTGGGGCAGGTTAAGGGAGGTTGCTGTTACTTTAAGGAGGCTCCTCCTAAGCAGAAAACAGCCTTTTGGCCTCCATTTACCCAATATCAATCCTTCTGATCACTCAGCCAAAGTCCTCCTGCTTAGGGCTGTGCACCATCACTGACATGTTGGGTGCTACTTTGAACATAGTAATAGGCACCACTGCGCATGTGTTTATTGACTGAGTCTAGGTGTGGAAGGTGCAGTGGAAGGAAGCCTCACTCCACCTCAGATGAGGGACAGCAGAGGTTGTGGTGTGTTCATTTGCTTCTAGCACCAGACTGCAGAGGGAGATACAGATTTACATTGGGAAAGCACAACCAGATAGAAAAGGAGTGGTGCCCCGCCTCCCAGTATGTAGCACAGTTTGACCTCTCTGAAGACCAGCACCCTGTTTCAAAGTGGTAGTGCAGAGAGGACTCCTCCCATGCTTAGTGGAAGAGGACTTGAATCAGATTCTGTCCAGGAGGCTCATCAGTTTTACTCATGTCCCATACCTGGGTGCATGCTTCCTCCTTTATCCTGAGTCTTTTTACATGATTCCTCTGCCCTCCTCTGTGTTGCTGGGCTTCATCAGTAAGTTCCTGCATGTAAATAAATAAAGTGTAGGGCTTTGGATGCCTCTGAATTGTAGGGATTTTCAATTAAGCAGTCTGTGTCCTTCCCATGTAGAGAAATGTCACGTTTCTTACACATGTCCTTAAGACCGAGGCTGGCACTTTCTTGTGGGCCTTTACAAGGTGCCTTAGCCAGCCTCATATTACCACAGTGAAACACCTGAGGCAGTTTGCAAGGACAGTAATCTCAGTTTCTTCCCATGCTTTTTTCTGCTCAGGAGACAATAACACATCCTGGCAGGTGAGTGTGACAGGCTCAAGTGCTTAAAGGACAGAACAGGGTAGAGAAGAGGGAGACAGTCTGCCCTCAGCCACCACAGTCTGTTAGAGGCATGCCTTAATAATGCAAACCCTTGCTACAATAGACCGCTGGAGGATACTCAACGACCAAAATATGGCAGTAGCCTATTAACTCTGGTGACCACTCACGTACAGGGACAGAGCCCTTGAGTGGGAAGGGACTGGTGGGGAAGAAGTTGTGAAAGTCGCCATTGTTGAAGTTTCTTTATTCATTTGGGATGATGTGGACACTGCAGCTGCTATAGAATCCTTCCCATTTTAAGGAGTGTCTGAGCTGCTGGTGATGTCACATGCCAATAATCCCAGAGCTCAGGCGGAAGAGGCAGGCAGATCTATGTGCTTTTGAGACCAGCCTGGTTTACAGATTGAGTTCTAGGACAGGCAAGGCTACACAGAGAAATCTTGTCTCAAAGAAACACAAACAAATCCCCAAAAGATTGTAATAAGAATTTCTGTGAATGGACCAAGGGATTGGGAGTGTAAACCCTGAGCAGAACTTAGAACTGACTTCAGTCTACTCCAGGAGGGTCACCATGGGAAGTTAGCCTCGCTCAGCCTGCTGGGGCTGTTTGACCAAGGTTGGACATGATGTTTAATTACTACATCTCTAAGCACCTGCACAAGTCCTTGTGGAGATTGGGCCTACAAAGGTTTCCTCAAAAGGGGAAAGGGGAGCTTTGAGGCCTCAAGAACACATGGACTTGGCAGGCGTCATGGGATCCCCAAGGGGCCCTTGGTTGGTAAACTCCTCCTCTTTTCACCTATGAAACTGTCGCCTAGGGTAAGAATCTTTGGAAGAGTATATGTGCCTTTATATACTCCGATGGAAGTCCTCAGTGGTATACATTTGTGACTGTCACCCCTGCTTTGGGTGACACTCTGTGCTATAACCTCTTATGAAGCTGAGTGGAATGCTTCCATAGTGTGCCTGCTTATAAGTTGAGCACATACTCCTTCAATGGAATAGCTGCTTTGAAGTTATCCACAGTCCTGTGGTGATCTCACTAAACTCATTGGTTCGACAAGCCAAATTAAATGGAATTCTTCTTTGTTACGTGTCTTCTGTGTTTGGGGTGGACAATCTCTTCTGCCCAGCTCCTTGGTGAAAGTCACCTGGCACATGAGACCTAAAAGAAACAGATAGAGGAGCCGGGCATGGTGGCGCATGCCTTTAATCCCAGCATTCGGGAGGCAGAGGCAGGCGGATCGCTGTGAGTTCGAGGCCAGCCTGGTCTACAAAGTGAGTCCAGGATGGCCAAGGCTACACAGAGAAACCCTATCTCGAAAAACAAAAAAAAAAAAAAAAAAAAGAAACAGATAGAATAAAAGAGATGGGTTGCAGTGCCAGGGGAATCTAGGCATGAGCATCTTCCTCAGTGAGGCCTGCAATGGTGCATCCCCTAGCTATGGTGATAGTTTTATGGCCACTGCTACAGATAATGAAGCCTGCACGTTCAGCTCAGCAGTTGGCTCATAGGAATCTTGTCTGACTAAGGAAGAATTGCAATGGGAAGTGGACATGCGGAAGGTGTCCACCTAAGACACAGCAGGAAATGCAAATAGAGGGAGGCTGGTCCAGAAGCTCTGAATGCTGTTCTGTGAAAAGCTATTTCATTTGCCTGTTTCAATAGTTGTCTCAGAGGACTATTGCCTCTGTCTGCAAGCCAAGGCCTGGTCCTGGAAGCTCCTTACCTCTGTACACTCTAACCCAGGCCTAGGATGTTTTCAGCCTCTGAGACACACTGCTAAATAAACTCACCCTTCCTTGTTTTTACTGAGCTCCAACTCCAAGGATGAGCTCAGATTTGAATTCATTACTTCATGCTCCCTGTGTCTAAGGTCCCCGGTCTCTTGATTGTATGAGTCTGAATATGTGCCTGCCTGAAAGCTGTCTTGTGATTCTGTTGTGTGTATCTCTCCCTATGTGTGTCTGACTCTTCTGTGTTACAGTGAGTGCCTGTTGTCTGAGGTGTGTGTGTGTGTGTGTGTGTGTGTGTGTGTGTGTGTGTGTGTGTGTGTAAAACTGTCTGTTCAGCTCAGCTTGTTCTGTTACCTTGCCTCTGAGAGCCTGCTTTGCCCTCCAGGAAATTCTTTTGCATGGGAAATGGCAGAGAAGGAGATCTTCCATGTCAGCTGGCCCTCAGGCAACCTCTAAGCAGCAGGAAGCTAACAGCACAGCTCTCACACTCTCAAGTCCTAAGACACAGACATGGAAGGCAGAGCAGGGAAAATACCTCAAGTCAGCCTAGGCTGCTTTCTTAGAGCCTCAAAAGAATACAATGTAGCTTCAATTTCCCTGTCTCCCCGTCTGTCTGGGGTCTGGCTTGGGGCCCTGCCTGCCCCTTTCCATCTGGTTTAGTTATTCGGGTTCTCGAAGTGGTCGCGGCCTGTAAATAAGAAATGGGCGGGAGAGAGACACGACTCTTGAAAGGTTGGTCTTATCAAGAGTCATTTACTGAAAGCAGGTGTATGATTTTTAAAGTGTGCTTCAGGAAGGGCGGGGGAAGTAGGGAGAGCAGAAGTACAGAATCTTCTGGGGTAGGAACCCCTGAGACAATGTATGGGGCGGGGGGAGGAGACAGGTGGCCCCGCGGTCCTCTCCCAGAGACCACAGCACGTCAGATGTTCATGTACTGTGACTCCTGTGAAAGGCTACAAAGCCACGGTACACTGAGTGTTCCTTTTCTCAGGGCCAAGTTCCCTCTCCTGGGGCCAAGCACGACGTTTGCGGTTTGTCCGTTGCCAGGCAAAATGTTTGATAAGTTCTTTCTGTATAGGCTGGCTGGAAAGGGTCAGCTGGAGTTCAACGCAACCAGGGTCTCTCAGCTCAGCCAGGGTCTCTCGGCTCCCGACACCTGCCTGCTTCTGAAACCCAAAACTGGCCCCATGCCTGAGTACCAGGTGAGAGTGTGGTATGGACCTTGTTTCCCGAGTCCAGAGGTTCCTGCAAGGTGGAGTGCAGCTTCTGCTGTCCTCTCGGGTACTCTGCATACAATGAGATCTAAGACACTGTAGGGAGTGACCCCACCTCCAAAAATCAGCCCTTTAGCTTGGTATCCACAGGGAGTGGCTGGGTTAAAGGCTGATTCTGGCTAATGAGGCCCTGTTTGTTGCAGTGATCACACAGGGGAAGAGCTGAAACATTGTGGGCCCCTCTCACTGGTGCTTGGCCTCCCTGCCCCCTACTCCTACTCCCATGCCGCCTTTGAGACCACTGAGATTGGGCCCAGGCTATTGCTTTCATGCCAACTCTCATGAGGCCCTTGGAGACACACTAACGAGTGCCAACACTGCTCTATCTTAAAAGGTCTCTATCCGGAAAAGGGCTTTCACCAGCTATAAACTGCCCACTGTTACTCAGAATGGGCAGCAACACAGTCTGCCTGTTGGGCATGGCACAAAAAGGCTCCTCCTTCAAGTCCCTGGATGTTGGAATACTTGCATCACAAAATGGTTCTGAGCCCTTGCCCCTAGTCCCTGGGCGCCAAAAAAAAAAAAAAAAAAAAAAACCACCTATTTCCCTCACCCTCTCCCTGTTGGGCATGGGACAAAATGGTTTTCCCATTGTGTCCCCAGATGGTGGAATACTTGTGTCACAAAATATCTCTCAGCCCCAACCCACGGCCCCGGAATGCTGGATAAACTACCAGGCTCCTTCCCTTCAAGAACCTCATAATTTGGCTCCTGACGCCCCAGGTGCTGCTTTCACATATCTCCATGGATGTAGATGGGGATGCAGAGGTTTGAGGGGGCTTATGACCACAGTCACTGTGAACTTTGCTTTAGGACCCAGAACAAGATGCACACTTGCTTGACCCTTTAGGCCTGTGGGCTTCAGCCTGACACCCTCACTGACTTGTACATTGACCAAGAAAGTCATGTGACCTCTCCACTCTAGAAAACTCTGAAGTAGACCCCATAGGCTAATTTCTACCAGGACAGACTAGAGGGAGGGGAAGGGGCTCATTTCCACAAGAAGACCTGCTCTGGGGCAGCACACACCACAGCCACTGAACTATGCTGCTGGGGTCACCCTAAGCACAGCCAACCTTCCACAGCCCCCTCTAGGGACCTAGTTTTATCCTGTCATTTAAGCAGTCCCCTTTCCCGTGGGGAATGCCTTAATGTGGCACCTTTGCAAAGGCCCTAGTCAAGGAGCATATGGGGCCTGTTTAACCATGTGGTTCCTGTTTATCATTGTGGGCCCCACTTGGTTCTTGGCTGACCAGGGGTATCAGCTGCCTCCTTAGGGGACCACCTCTCCTAAAGTACTCACCTCCCCTCAGTAAGCATGGAGAGCCCATCTCCCTTCCAGGAACATCAGAAAATGGTGGTTAGTTTTCCAACAACCAGAATGTGTGTTGTGCAGGGCGGGGGAGGGTCTCCAGACTGGCCTTAACAAGGAGGTATGGTCCATGCTCCAGGCACCACAGAAAATAACCCTAGCACCCCCACCACAACCATGGATTAAGATACTAGAATAAACATAGACTGCGGTTCTTGTGGGAACGAGCCCCTTTCCCTCCTTCTCGTCCTTCCTGGTGGAAATCAACCCGTGGATTCTACTTCAGAGTTTTCCAGAGAGGAGAGGACACGTGGGTAAATTTATTATCTGCCTAGATGCATGCTGATTCCTGTGGCTTTGACCCTCAGAGACAGAACCTCCCACTGCCCTGCTTAGCATCCAAAAGCCAGACCAGGGTGAGGTACTCATTTCTGTTCCCTGTGAGACCTGCCCTCCTTGCTCTTCTGGAGAGCTAACAGGTGCCAGAATGCAGTGAGTCACATCATAACAATTAGATGGGGTGAGGCTGTACATTTCTGGCCATGTGTCACTGAGTCAGGGCTCCTGGGGGTCTACCTTCTAGGAATTGGGGTCAGAACAAAAGGGCTAGTGCACAGCAGAATTTTAGCAGACCCATTGTATCTAGCCTGAATCTGGAGTGACAGCAGCTAAGCTGTGAGAATTCCTTGGGACAGTGATCATTATCTCAGAGTCTTTGTGTTATTTTCTTGAAGGTTTCTCAGAGCCTTTGCATAAACCCAGTGCTCTGACCTGTCTGGTAACCCAGGAAGTCTCACATGCCTGAGGTGATGGCTCTTTCCAGATAGCCCCTAGATCAAATAGGAACTTTGGATGTATGGAAATTGACTCAAAAAAGATGCTTTTTCTTATTTCGAGACAGAGTTTCTCTGTTCAGGCCTGGTTGTCCTAGAACTCACTCTGTAGACCAGGCCAGCCTTGGCCTCACAAAGTTCTACCTGCTTTGGCGTCCTCTGAGTGAGTGCTGAGATTAAAGGCAGTGACACCTTTTTTGTGTAACAGTAAAAAGAGATTTTAGGGCCAGGTGCAAGCCTGTGATCTCAGAACTAAGGGAGGCACAGGCAGGCAGATCTAGGTGAGTTCAAGGCCAGCCAGGTCTAAAACGTGAGTCTAGGACATACAAGTTTACACACAGGAACCTTATCTTGGGAAAAAAGAAAGGAAGGAAGGAAGGAAGAGGAAGGAGAGAGAGAGAGAGAGAGAGAGAGAGAGAGAGAGAGAGAGAGAGAGAAGAGAAGAGAAGATAAAGAAAGAAACCCTATCTATAAAGGAAAATAAAATTTGCTTTACCCAGGTAAAATTTGATAATCACAAAGTAAGTCATTCAATGAGATCCCAGCAGCCATGCTTAGTAATCCTTCCTGTATGGTTTTTTTTTTTTCCCGCAACTCACTGATTTTCAAACAGACAGTTGTTATAGCAAAGTAGTCAAGAAGCCAGCACTAGGTTTGTTGTGCTCATAGGCATCAGACACAGCTATCTGCCCACTTTGCCTCACAGAAGGGAAGTGGTTCCTTTTGGTGAAGGGAAATTAGATGTCTTTGGACCTAAGAGTCCAGAATTTATCGACCAAAAGGGGCAGCATGGCCTCTTCTGTAAGTGCTTCTCAGCTGAAGTTAGGGTTGGTACTGGAGGCAGTGACCTCAGTGTGAGTCAGCAGGCAGGACAATCAGAGGACTGACTGTCTTTTTGCTGATGTCAACTCACACAGTGGTGACACCTGAATAGGGCAAGTGGACACTCCCTCCTCTGTGTTCCCTCAGGCAAGGCCACTTCTGTTCGCAGGACCTTGTGGGGACCTTTCTCTAGAAGCCTCCATCCTATCCACTGGGTGCCACTTCCCCTCCCCAAACCCAGACTCTCAAACTGCACAGACAGGCACAAGAGCACCAAACCCCAGGTTTGCAAGGCCTGTCCTTAAGCAAAACCCCACTGCTGGGCATGTTGTTGAAAGCAGCAGAGCATCAATGTCAGTGGAGTTTCAGGGCACACAGGGCATGTGACCTGGGCCTCCTCACTGAGCTCACAGCCTAATGGCAAGAAGGGGAGGGCCCAGGAGGAGCAGCACAGAGCTTGCCACCTGGCTGCCTCCACACTCAGGAGGAAGGAGGAAGAGTGGGTGGCAGGAGTTGGGGCAGGCCCAGCACTGCTTGAGACCCTCCAGGAGGGAGACCACAGCCACAGGAGAGCAAAAGGCACAAACTCTGCTCCAGAGTTTCCTTCCCTTAGAGTGGATTTCAAGGCTTGCAGTCTTAGGGTCCCTGGGTGGGCTCAGCCTTGTGGTCACCAGGCAGAACAGGCCTCCAGCTCACAGTGTCCAGGCCATGCATCCAGGGTCAGGCTGAAAGACCCCCACCCCGTGTGAGGGGGTGCATAGCACCACAGAGTTCCATTGGTCAGGCCTCTCCCTGCTGCTCCTGTAAAACTGTTGAGGGAGGTTTACCAACATCTACTCAGGTGCCTTTGCCCAGCCCCTGACACATACTTTCTTTTCTTTTTCTTTCATTTTTTTTTAAATTTTTTCTTTCCTTTTTTTCCGGAACAGGGTTTCTCTGTGTAGCCTTGGCTGTCCTGGACTTGCTTTGTAGACTAGGCTGGCCTGGAACTCACAGTTCTCAGCCTGCCTGTGTCTCCTGAATGCTGAGATTAAAGGCCTGGTCTTCTGCAAACAGGTAGTCTGTGAGATCAGTGCAGCAGGATGCTCTAACCATTAGGGACACCATTGGATCAGGCTCATCCTGAGGAGCTCAAAAGAGGGCGGGGGCAAGGCTCCATAAGAGCTGGCCCAGAAAGAAGTCAAAAAGGTGTGTCAGGGGATGGGCCAGGGCTGAATGGAGAAGGAGTCTATGAGAAACCTTGGAAGTAAGGATAAGGTGCCCTGCAGCAGGAGGCCAGGTGCTGGTCTTTTGGGTGGGGCTGTGACTGCTGAGGTCATAGTGGTGTGCGGGGCTTGTATGCTAGGGTGGAAGGGTGGGTGGATCTGCACCTAGTAAGAGTTAGAGAAGGGAACTATGCACTGGGGAATCCCCTGGGAGCCCATCCTGGCAAGGGTGGGGGAGGGGCAGTGTTCTGGAGTGCTTAGAGCTGAGGCAGGGAGATCAACAGACTCAGGCAGGGGTGTGAGGGCTAACCTGGATGTGAGGGGCCCACCTGCTTACTAGGGAAACAGGAAGTGGTGAGGTGTTGAGGGCCTGGCTATGGATACTGCAGAGTGGAGGTAAGGGGCTGCCAGGGTGGGAGGCTAGGTGATCACTTACAAAATTGGGCTGGGCTCTGGATGTTGACCTGAGAGGAGGCAGGGTCACCCTAAGAGCAGGACAGGGCTGTGTAGGTGTATACTAGTGTGGGGTTGTGAGAGCTGACTGAAGAGTGGTGGGCTGAGCTCTCTTGTTGATGCAGGGCTTGAGTGAGGTCTGGCCTTTCTCTGAGTGCTGTAGCAGGGGGGCACTGTGACCTGCTGAGATAGAGTAGTGGGTGGGGGCTGTGGTTGCAAAGGTCAGGGAAGGGCAGTGGGTTTCAACCTTCCTAATGCTGTGACTCTTTAACATGGTCCCTCATGTGTTTGTTGCTATTTCAAAACTGGGATTTTGCCACTGTTGCAAATGGAACCACAACATACATAGCTGGTGTGGGGGTCGCGCCCTATAGGATGAGAACCCTGTCTGTTAGGGGATGGGGGGGGTGAAGTATTGTACATTCTCAGGGAGAAGCTGTGAGTGCTGAGCTAAGGGGCTGTAGATGGGGGGGGGGCGGGAGAGAAGCTGTCTCTGCTGGGTTACCTTGTGCTGGAGGTGTTGTGAGTGGGGCTGTGATGACTTAGGTAGTAGTGGTTGGCTGGGCTTGATGCTGAGGTGCAGCTGAGGCTGATGATGTAGGCATAGTGGGCAGAGCTTGCAAGCCAAGGTAGGAACTTTGAGCAGTGACAGGTCTGCCTCCTGTCTTGCCAGTTGATGGACACGTTGAGGGCTGGGTGAAGTGTAAAGTGTTGGCCAAACTACTGAATGCAGTGGAGAAGAGGGAGCCTGTTTGTGTGTGCTGCAGCAACTCTTGTGGGTGGGGCTGTGAGTGCTTTCCTAGGTGGGCTGCATTTGCACTGGATATTCCCAGGAAGGGCCAATCGTCTTACCTATCTCCTTTTTGGAAGGAATATTAAGTGTTCATGGGTCCAGCTCTGGTTATCTTAAGTAGGCATATTTGGAGTTATTAACAATATTATGCCCAAATTTTGAGAGACTCTCCGAACACAGCACCGAAGAGACGAGTCCAAATGCAGTGGCAAGGATTTCTTTACATTGCAGGTTCGAACGCAGAACACACCTCTAATGTGCTGACACAGCAGGTGCAGGGAAGTGGCCTGGAGTCTCAATTGAGAGGGTTGTTTTTATAGGTTTTAGACAAAGAAATGGGTTCTACAGTATAAGATTGGATGACACCTGGGCAGAAAAGCTACAAGCAGAGAGTTACAAGACTTAGAGTTTCATGTTTGGGTAATAGGTGTAGGGCAAGTTGGCCTATAGAAAAGATTGGCTGAAGCAGTCATGGGGGCATTAGGAACTTTGGCCTGGCCTCTCCTAATTGGTTGTTGCTATGTGCCAGACCACCTGCTGCTCAGCTTGACCAGCAGAGAGTGTATTTGGACTTTCCCAAGGTGAGCTGATAGTGTTGACAGGGAATATTTTTTCTGTTTAGGGTAGTTTGTGCTTAGTCTGGAATCTGGGTTAAACCCTTGGCTAGGTTTAACACAAAATGGAGTTTCTTTTGCAAAATGGAGTTGTTTTTTTTTTTTTTTTTCCAAAAGGGAGTTTGTTTGGTCCTTACAAACAAGATAGTTTGGACTGAGGGTTTTATTTTACATTTTAACCCATGTGTGTTTTTCTGTAGATGTAGGCAGATACCCTGAAAAGCTTATTCAGTATTTGTCATATGAGCCATTCAGTTGTAGAATAATATTATTATCCATATCTTAGATGGCATTAAACAGGAAACTATAAAAACCCAACATCTACAGGAACTCAGAAAATGCTGGTTGTTCAGGTTGTTTCAGTTTTCTTTAGGGGTTTTTTAACGATATTCAATAAGACTACAAATCCTGGGTCAGAGACACTGAGTTCAATTTCCAACAACTAACCATGTGGTTCACAAGCATCTATAGTGAGATCTGGTGCCCTCTTCTGGCGTGCAGGGGCACATGACGTCTAAGTAACAAATACATCTTTAAAATTTTTTTTCTTTAAGATCCTAACCTACAGCTTATATATTAGCCCTCTGATGTCACATAATGTCTTTCCTTGGGCTGTTTAGCTTTGTTTTTTATATTTGTCCTAGTGTCAGATGGTCTCCTGACCCAGGAAAGGTATGCTGGAGGAAATTTTAAAACAAGCATGCTTGGGTTGGGAGACAGGGTGTCTAATCCAATTCCAAAGCCAGCTCTTTAATAGAGTAGTACAGCATGAAGCAATAGAATTTCAACCAAAATTAATGAAACGAGATGGGGAACAATATGCCATTCTCACCAAAGAAAAGCCAACCAACAGGGCATTCCAATTCAGAATATCTTTGAACAATATACAAGGGCATACAGATTTATTTTTTAAAGACCCAAAAAACAAGCAAAAAACAATAACAAAGCCAGAATAAACCTGTTATTAAAGCTAAAAGCACACGACGATGCAGACACCTCAATTGTGGGAGAATTCAGTGTCCTACTCTAACCAATGGACAGATCACTGAGGCAGAAACAAAATAGAGAAATAATGAAGCCAACAGATGGAATGAATCCAATGGACACAAAGGTTATCTACAGAACTTTTCTCCCAAACACAAAAGAATATTTTTTTCTTTTATCGCCACACGGAATCTTCTCAAAAACTGGCGATATATAGTCAATCAAAAAGCAAACTGTAACTTATACAAAAAAACTGAATACACCCATTGTGCTTTCTCAGATCACCATTGATTAAGATGGATCTCAACAACAGAAATAACAAAAACCCTACACAATCATGGAAAAGGAGCAACTCCCTACTCAGTGACAACTGGGCCAGGGAAGAAATAGAAAAGAAATTAGAGACTGTCTAAAATTCAATGAAAATGAGGGCACAACACACCCAAGCTTATGGGACACAATGGAAGCAGCACTAAGAGTAGCAGTAAGCGCCTTCATGCAGAAATTGGGGAGATAGATTTCGTACTAGCCACTTAACAGCTCCTCTGGAAGCTTTCACAGCAAAAGAGGCTGACACATCCAAGAGGACTAGATGGCTGCAAATAATCAAACTCAAGCTGAAGTCAACAAACTAGAAACAAAGAACAAGACTAAGAATGAATAGAATCAAGGGGCATTTCTTTATGAAAGTCGACAAGATAGACAAAAGACAGACATTTAGCCAAAATAACTAAAAGGCAGAGAGAAAATATCCAACTCAACAAAATCAGAAAGGAAAAACAGAACATAACAACAGACACTGGGGGGAAAAAAAACAAAAAAACAAAGACACATTACGTCTTACATCAAAAAACAATAGTCTACAAAATTGGAAAATGTAAATGAAATGGACAATTTTCGAGGTAGATTCCATTTATGAAATCTAAATCTAGATGAGGAAAGAGATAAATATCTCCATAACCCCTAAGGACAAGAAGCAGTCATTGAATGTCTCCCAACAAGGGGGGGAGGGGGAAAGCCTCAGGGAGAAATGATTTTAGTTCAGAATTTTACCAGACTTTCAAAAAAGAGATAATACCAATTCTCTTCAAACTATTGCATAAAATAGAAACAGAAGGAACATTGCCAAACTCACTCTATGGGGCCACAGCCATTCTGGTACCTTAATCACACAAAGACACATCAAAAAAAGAGAATTTCAGGGCAATTTCACTTATGAACATTGATGAAAAAAATACTCACAAACCGAATCCAAGAACACATCAAAGATATCATTAATCACGACCAAGAAGGCTCCATCCTGGGAATGCAGAGGAGGTTCAACATATAAAAATCCATCAACATAATCCATCATATAAACAAATGGAAGGAAAAACCAAACATGATCATCTCATTAGATGCTAAAAACCGTGTGACAAAATCTAACACCACTTCATGATAAAGGCCTTGGAGAGATCAGGGATGAAAGTTCTGATAAGCTGGAGCACTGACACCTTACTAATCAGTCCCAAGCCAAGATTTAATTTCCCTTTGGTGGTATTCTGAATATAGACTTGAGGGTGCCTCTCATCATGCTAGAAACAAGTCTGTCCAATCTGTATACCAAGTCTTCTGGACTGAGAAAAGAATGTCCACGCTTTTACTGGGTCTCAAAGGCATAAGCCTACCCCAGCTGTCTTATAGACACAACTTTAACTTTTGTCCCTACTCTGTATTTGTCTCAGCAGGTTTTCACCTGGCTAAGAGATTCCATCCAGAGCTGCTGAGAGCTGGACCTGCTAGAAGATGATGTAAACCAGTCTCCCAGATGTGACTACTCCCTGTCTTTGTGAGTCCCTGCCTGTGTGCCTGCCTGGAGTGTCCTTAAATAGTCCCTGGACTACTAACCTGGATGTGTCCAGACTGGGAACTCACCTGCCTCACAGATGTCTCCAGCTCAGGTTGAGTTCCTCACCTCCATAAGATCCTAAACCCTCTCAGGAGAAGTGAGCTGTGGCTGTAACCCCTCGAACACTCTGTGGGAACAATCTTGCGTGACACCCACATGACCTAGCTATGCCTATCTAAAATAGGGTTTCCTGAAGTACACCTGGTGTGCGTTCATCTTACCTGTTCCTCTTGATGTCTTCCCTTTCCACCAGAATGAGACTGGCCAAAGACACCCCTACCCCACCTTTCATCCTGAGGTCCTTTAAGTAAGAAAGACCCTTCCTGCCTTGTGGGGTGGACACCGGGACATAGCTGAACTGTGACACCTCATTTTTCTTACATTCACATAGCCACAGTCCGAGGGGGAAGGTCCAAACTTTGAATCCCTTTTACCCTACAAAGATGGCCCCAACTGGTGATATGATTCAAATCCTAGGTACTAGTCATCACCACCCAGAGATACCTCACTCACCCTAACTCAAGATGCCTAAGAGAGGCCATCCACAGCAGCTTCTCCTTTGAGCTCCACAGGAAATAGACAGTGGGTATAACAGTATTGTTTTTTAAATTATCTTTATTGCCTATAGGTTCTGCTGGCAATCAATCAAGACACAGACACGTGTTATAGTGTAAAATGGCCTTAGTCAACCTGTCACAGGGCAAATATCAATCCTCTAAACTACCTCTCATAGTGGGGCAGGCATGGGATCCCTGCCTCAATCCCATGCCATTTGCTTCCAATAACTTCTATCAAGCTACCTCGCATCCATAACGCCAAATTCTTGCTAATGTCCTTCACCTAGTCCTGCCAGGTCTACAGAGTGAGTTCCAGGACAACCAGGCCTAAAACATAGAAACCCTGTCTCGAAGTAAGAAAAGCATGTTTTGCGAGTCAATTTCCACACACCCAAAGTTCCTATGTGATCTAGGGGCTATCTGGAAAGAGCCATCACCTCAGGCATATGAGACTTCCTGGGTTGCCAGACAGGTCACAGCACTGGGTTTATGCAAAGGCTCTAAGAATCTTTCAAGACAATAACACAAAGACTCTGAGATAATGATCAGTGACCAAAGGCAGCTTAACAGCTTAGCTGCTGTCACTCCAGATTCAGGCTAGATACAATGGGTCTGCTAAAATTCTGCTGTGCACTAGCCCTTTTGTTCTGACCACAATTCCTAGAAGGTAGGTCCCCAGGAGCCCTGACTCAGAGACACATGGCCAGAAATATACAGGCTCGCCCCATCTAATTATTATGATGTGAGTAACTGCATTCTGGCTCCACTTTCCTGTCCAGAAGGGCAAGGAGGGCAGTTCTCGCAGGGAACAGAAATGTGTACTTCACTCTGGTCTGCCTTGGGCTGCTAACCAGGGCAATGGGAGGTCCTTCTCTCTGGGTCCAAAACCACAGGAAGCAGCATGCATCTAGGCAGACAATGTTTGCACAAGTGGCCTTGTCCTTAGGACAAGCATGCAGGATGCAACAGAAGAAAATGCAGAAGTGTACCCACAGATACCGTTGCAGGTAAAGCGTTGCGGAAAATGACCCCACTGGCATTCTTATCTGAGCTGCCTATTGGGTGGGTGTAGGATCCTCAGAGTGCAGTCTGTCTGTCAGGTCCAGGGTACTCAATGAGAAGGATCCCGGTTTCCTGTGAACCTGGTGACAGTCCTGACCATGGATCCCAGCAGGTGAATCCCAGTGGCCCTGTTCTTACACAAGCAGCAGGCTTGGTGCACAGCATGGATGGAATGGAATACAAACCTATGTGGGTCTCTGTCGTTGTGTCCGCAGCTTCTCATCATCAGGCCGTGTTTGCTGTGCCCAGAACTCTCAGCATCCTACGATGTTGTGTAGAGCTGGAAGCTGAATCGGTACTCACCAGGCTGCAGCTGAGGCAACAGAACCAAGTTTCAGACCCCAAAGCCCATACTAGAAGCCCATACCTAGGAGAGAGGAGGAGGATATATTCCAAAATGGACTTCTTCTCACTTGGGGAGGACCATGTGACCACTGTGGGCTCAGAGGAGCCGGGGGTGGATTGGTGCTGAGAAGGCAGATAAGTAAGGGCCCTGTCAGCTCACTCTCACAGGGCAGACTCTAAAGGCAAGGCAACATTGAGCCACCATTGGCCTGCAGAACATGGCCCACTTCAAGTTGTTCCCAGACCCATCCAGACTGCTGTGCCCTCATGAAGGGGATGGCAAATAGGACCTCCCTCTTGCTGTGCCCCCCCCAACCTTCCTGACATGGCCCCAATTATCTCAGTGTTTAGGGAAATGGAAAAATGCAAGGAAATGCCCTCTGTGCTAAGGATCTCCTGCTGCAGTGTGGATTGCACAGATAAACAGCACTTAGTGTCTGTGCCCCCCCCCCCACATCATATGTGCTTCCTCATGATGTTATTTCAGCCCAGACCCATGTAGTGTATGAACAGTATCCAGGAGACCAGGTGCCAAGTCCAGGGCCAGGCACTGAGTAGACACCGATGCCCTGGCAAATGTGTGATGAACAGGGAAAGCTCTCAGTCCTTCTGCAGTGCAAGAGTTCTGTGGAGAGGTTTCCCCAGCAAGGAAGGCTGGCTCCCACCCAGCTATTTCTTATCTTACAAATCCTAAATAGAGTTCTGATTCCTTGAGGTTGATGAACAAGTATTAGGTGGCCAGGTGAGATGGCTACCGGCTGCATCCCAGCACCTGGGAGACAAAGGAAAGCAGATCTTTGTGAGTTCCAGGCCAATCTGGTCTACAAAGAGAGTTCCAGGTCAGCAAGGTTACACAGAGAAACACCATCTCAAAAACCAAAAATAAAATAAAAAATAAAAAAGTGTTAATTGGAGGATATTTTGTAGCAAGCCTTTGAAGGTTCCTTTGCAAAGTTTCTAGTGTCTATCTTCCTCATGTGTCAGGCAAATTCCTACCCGGAAGTGCTGAGAGGAAAGGCCTGGGTCTCCCAGGACAGGGTACAGTAGTGTCCATCTCTTAGCAGACAAGAAGTAGTTTGAGGTGTGCTTATACAGGGCTAAGGGATCCTTGGCTGTGATCTTGGGCTGCTGCTCAGAAACTTCCTGGCAACATCTGCAGAGGGCAGGGACCCAGGAGAATGGAATCTCCTGCTTCCAGATACCTGAGCAGTGTAAGGAGACACCACCAGGTCAGTAGCTATAGCGTTCTGCACCCAGTTTGCTGAGGGCATAAAACTGCAGCTGCTGTCCATGGAAAGGTAAGGCTGACCCAAGGGTTAGCTAGCATAGTATGCAGACTCTGGACTCAACTTTAAGATGTTTATTCAGCACCATGAGATTTCTATTAATGTACTCGGAACTGAAACTGGCCCATTTTCAGAAAAATGGTGATTTTTTCTCATTCTTTAGTGGATCGCGATTTCATGAGCTTGTTTTGTTTTTGAACAGTACACAGATGATACTTGTTTTATCTGATTAGTGCTCCTCCAACACTTCTTCTTCTTCCCCCTTCCTCCTCTTCCTCTCAGTCCTCCTCTTCCTCCTCACCTGACCTTCTTAACGATATAGTTGAGAGGTCAGCTTTCATGATGGAATGGCAAGTGTTCTACATAGACATCATGTACCTGAGGTGTGCTGAGGAGCTACCTGCTGCAGGCACTGCCACTTCAATCTTACCTGTAGCTGATGGAGAAACTGTCCCATGATCAGATGTGGTCTCTCTGCTCAGGCCACTTGTCTCCTGAGGTGGCAGGTGTCAGGGGCACTTAAATTACAGGGATTTTGCTCTTTTTCAGTGTACTAGAAGGCCCTGTGCAAATGTTGCCTGCAGGTGTCTGTTTGTTGGGAACCCCCTATTGGGACTTCATGCCATCTTTCTGGGCCTTATGTAACCAAGAGGAACATCTGGTAGGTAAAAGCCTCATCCATTTTTGGATGTGGCCCCGCACTTGTGAATGGAGATTGTGCCTCACTCACTAAAGCCACATTAGTCGATTTCCTCCTGACAGTATTCCCCAGGAGCTCTGGCTTGTCCCTCTGGAAGTTGAAGTAGCCATAGATCTAAAACAAAATGGATTAGGCTAGCCAATTTGAAACACAGGTGTACTGACCACACCACGTTCTACTGGTCTTTTTTTGTGACGCAGAAAAGGACAAAAGTTGCTGGAGAAAGATGTGCTGTGCTGTGGCAGGACCCCAGGAAAGAGAAATGACTCATGTGTAAGGTGGTGACACATGTATGTGATATAAACTGTCTTCTCCTCTGCCTACGTGACTGCCTGTCTTCAGACATCTAAAGGGACAAACGGGAGTGCATTGTCAAAGTCTTGTACCCTTTAGTAAACAACACTGTCTGCTGAATGAGGAGCTTGAAGCACATTGTTAATGGGGTGTGTAGGTAGGAAGAGGTTCTCTTCACAAAAAGTGGGAGACAAAGAAAACCTTCATAAATTACCATGATCTTCCAGTCTTCTCCAGGGCAGAGCTGGGGAAGAAAGGTCTTCCAGCTTTACTTCTCAAAAATGTTCCGTGGGCTCCTTCTCCAGCTGCTGCTGCTGCTAGGAAGGGATGCCTCAACCCCTGAGGATCTGAGGAGCCTTGGATCCTGAGCCTTGCTCATCCCTCTCTCCTCCTCCTCTTCCTCTTCCTCCTCCTTCTCCTCATCCTTCATCTTCTACTTACTATCATTTTGTTTATTCAGTTGGTTTTTCAAGACAGGATTTCTGTGTGTAGCCTTGGCTGTCCTGGACTCCTTCAAATTCACAGAGATCTGCTTGTCTCTTCCTCCCTGAGTGCTGGGATTACAGGCCTGCACCACAGCACCTGGCTTCCAAAATCTCCTCATCACTTCTTTTCTCATGACCACGTGACAACCAACAACAGTAGCACCAGGAGCAGGAAGCAGAAGGAGAAAGAACCAGCCCAGTCTCCAGGCCATTACCAGCTCTACTATGCATAATTCTAGTTTTAGAGACTAAGCTACATTCCTACCTTCCCCATACATCAGTGCTTCTGGGGAAAAGCTTCCAAGGCCCAGCTCCAGGCTATTACTGGCTCTACCAAACAGGATGCTAATTTTGAGAAGAAGGATATAGTGCCTTGTCCATAAGTCAGGGCCTCAGGGAAAGCCTCGGTTGATCAGTCCAGGTTTCAGAAGTTCTCACCTTTTTAATTATATACATATTTTAAAGTCCAGATGAGTTTACCAGTGTCTGAATATCCAAGAGACTTTTATGTCCTCCAACCAACAAATACCTTCTAGCATTGTGAAAAAAAAATGATCAATACACCTATTCTAATCATAATATTGAATGGAGGTGGAGGGTTGTAAAGCAGATTAAATCCCGGAACTTGTACAATGTATCTTTGGCTAGTTCGGATGGGAAATCTATACAATTAGACAGAAACCACTGAGACAAATAATATGGAAACATTCCCTACTTTTTGGAGCAGAGGGACTTTCTGAGTAAATAATATATGTGGAGGGTTAACATAAGCACTGATTCCAAACATATTACTGTTGTTTTTCCTCTCTAAAAGTTCCATAGATGATCACGAGGTCCAGAGCTGTGGCTAATGGCCAAAGGTATAGTTGAGTCTTTTTTTTCTTTTTTCTTTTTTCAGACATTATAATAGGATGGGGTTCAATGAGGGGATCTCAGGATATCAACCCCTACCAGGTGGGCACACCCAGGACAATTCAACCAGCCCCTCCGTTTGTCCATTCAGAGGCACAGAGTCCTTTAGAACCATGCACCATGTTAGAGCCTGGAATACAGCACTCAAAGGGGGATTGTGCATTGAAAGCAGAGCATTGGCTCTCTATTGCAACCTGGGGACTATCTATCTGCTTGGGCAGCCTGTGAGTTCTTAAAAACCGGAAAATTCAAGTGATGAATGAAGTGGTATTTTAAACACTGTATATCAGTCTCCATGGACCTCAAAGCCATAAGCTTTATAGGTCATTAAGATGCAAGGGACACATAGGGACCTGCCAATGACAAACGAATAGGGATAGTTGATGATATGCCAGAATCATTCAAGAGAGCAGTGCAAGGCAGCACATGAAAATCACCCAGAAGATCAGTTACATCAGTCTGATACTTTCAGTTATTATGTAATGAGAGTCAGATATTTTAAAACCTTTATTTGATATCCTATACAGCCTGTTTTTAATTGCTAAACATGGACGTTATAATCTTTAACAGCATAATATTGCCTTTAATTTTTATTCTTCATATGCCTTACATAGCTTATGCATCCTCTGTGTACTTTAAATAATTTACTTGGGATTTTATAGGTCTAGGTGTGGAAGGTGCAGTGGAAGGAAGCCGCACTCCATCTCAGATGAGGGACAGCAGAGGCTGTGGTGTGTTCATTTGCTTCCAGCACCAGTCTGCAGAGGGAGATAAAGATTTACATTGGGAAACCACAACCAGATAGAACAGGAGTGGTGCCCTGCCTCCCAGTATGTAGCACAGTTTGACCTCTCTGAAGACCAGCACCCTGTTTCAAAGTGGTAGTGCAGAGAGGATGCCTCCCATGCTTAGTTGAAGAGGACTTGAATAAGATTCTGTCCAGGAGGCTCACTAGTTTTACTCATGTCGCATACCTGGGTGCACGCTTCCTCCTTTATCCTGAGGCTTTTTAACTGTTGGCTCTGCCCTCCTCTTTGTTGCTGGGTTTCATCAGTAAGCTCCTGCATGGAAATAAATAAAGTGTAGGGCTTTGGATGCCTCTGAATTGTGGGGTTTTTCAGTTAAGCAGTCTGTGTCCTTCCCATGTAGAGACATGTCACGTTTCTTACACATGTCCTTAAGACCGAGGCTGGCACTTTCTTGTGGGTCTTTACAAGCTGCCTTAGCCAGCTTCGTATTACCACAGTGAAACACCTGAGGCAGTTTGCAAGGACAGTAATCTCAGTTTCTTCCCATGCTTTTTTCTGCTCTGAAGATAATAACACATCCTGGCAGGCCTGTGTGCCAGGACCAAGTGCTTAAAGCACAGAACAGGGTAGAGAAGAGGGAGACAATCTGCCCTGAGCCACCATAGTCTGTCAGAGGCATGCCTTAATAATGCAAACCCCTGCCACAATGGACCACTGGAGGATACTCAAAGACCAAACTATGGCAGTAGCCTATTAACTCTGGTGACCACTCACGTACAGGGACAGAGCCCTTGAGTGGGAAGGGACTGGTGGGGAAGAAGTTGTGAAAGTCACCATTATTGAAGTGTCTTTATTCATTTGGGGTGATGTGGACACTGCAGCTGCTATAGAATCCTTCCCATTTTAAGGAGTGTCTGAGCTGCTGGTGATGTCACATGCCATTAATCCCAGAGCTCAGGCGGCAGAGGCAGGCAGATCTATGTGCTTTTGAGACCAGCCTGGTTTACAGATTGAGTTCTAGGACAGGCAAGGCTACACAGAGAAATCTTGTCTCAAAGAAACACAAACAAATCCCCAAAAGATTGTAAAAAGAATGTCTGTGAATGGACCAAGGGATTGGAAGTGTAAACCCTGAGCAGAACTTAGAGCTGACTTCAGTCTACTTTAGGAGGGTCACCATGGGAAGCTAGCCTTCCTCAGCCTGCTGGGGCTGTTTGCCCAAGGTTGGACATGATGTTTAATTACTACATCTCTAAGCACCTGCACAAGTCTTTGCGGAGATTGGGCCTACTAAGGTTTCCTCAAAAGGGGAAAGGGGAGCTTTGAGGCCTCAAGAACCCATGGACTTGGCAGGCGTCATGGGATGCTCAAGGGACCCTTGGTCAGGAAACTCCTCCTCTTTTCACCTAATGAAACAGTTGCCTAGGGTAAGAATGTTTGGAAGAGCATATGTGCCTGTATATAGCCCGAAGGAAGCCCTCAGTGGTAGACATTTGTGACTGTGACCCCTGCTTTGGGTGACTCTCTATGTTATAACCTCTTATGAAGCTGAGTGGAATGCTTCCATAGTGTGCCTGCTTATAAGCTGAGCACAGAATCCCCCAACAGAATAGCTGCTTTGGAGTTATCCACAGTCCTGTAGTGACCTCACTAATGTCATTGATTCGACAAGCCAAACTAAATGGAATTCATCTTTGTTATGTGTCTTCTGTGTTTGGGGTGGACAATCCCTTGTGCCCAGCTCCTCGTTGAAAGACACCTGGCACATGAGACCTAAAAGAAACTGACAGAGTAAAAGAGATGGGTTGCAGTGCAGTATCTGCTGGGGGAATATAGGCACGGAATCTTCCTCTATGAGGCCTGCAATGTCGCATCCCCTACCTTTGGTGATAGTTTTATGGTGACTGCTACAGATAATGAAGCCTGCACGTTTGGCTCAGCAGTTGGCTCACAGGAATCTTGCCTGACTAAGGAAGAATTGCAATGGGAAGTGGACATGTGGAAGGTGTTTTAGGCCTGGTTGTCCTAGAACTTACTCTGTAGACCAGGCTGGCCTTGGCCTCACAAAGTTCCACCTGCTTTGGCATCCCCTGAGTGAGTGCTGGCATTAAAGGCAATGACACCTTTTTTGTGTAACAGTAAAAAGAGATTTTAGGGCCAGGTGTCATGGTGCAAGCCTATGATCTCAGAACTAAGGGAGGCACAGGCAGGCAGATCTAGGTGAGTTCGAGGCCAGCCAGGTCTAAAACGTGAGTCTAGGACATACAAGTTTACACACAGGAGCCTTATCTTGGGAAAAAGGAAAGGGAAGAAGGAAGAAAAGGAAGAGAGAGAGAGAGAGAGAGAGAGAGAGAGAGAGAGAGAGAGAAGAGAAGAGACAGAAAAAAAAACCCTATCCTTAAAGGAAAATAAAATTTGCTTTACCCAGGTAAAATTTGATAATCACAAAGTAAGTCATTCAATGAGATCCCAGCAGCCATGCTTAGTAATCCTTCCTGTATGGTTTTTTTTTTTTTTTCCCGCAACTCACTGATTTTCAAACAGACAGTTGTTATAGCAAAGTAGTCAAGAAGCCAGCACTAGGTTTGTTGTGCTCATAGGCATCAGACACAGCTATCTGCCCATTTTGCCTGACAGAAGGGAAGCGGTTCCTTTTGGTGAAGGGGAACTAGATGTCTTTGGACCTAACAGTCCAGAATTTGTTGACCAAAAGGGGCAGCATGGTCTCTTCTGTAGGTGCTTCTCAGCTGAAGTTAGGGTTGGTACTGGAAGCAGTGACCTCAGAGTAAGTCAGCAGGCAGGACAATCAGAGGACTGACTCTCTCTATGCTGATGTCAAGTCACACAGTGGTGACACCTGAGTAAGGCAAGGGGACACTCCCTCTGTGTTCCCGCAGGCATGGCCACTTCTGTTGGTAAGACCTTGTGGGGACCTTTCTCTAGAAGCCTCCATCCTATGCAGTGAGTGCCACTTCCCCCCCCCCACCCCCGACCCCAGACTCTTAAACTGCACAGACAGGCACAAAAGCACCAAACCCCAGGTTTGCATGGCCTGTCCTTAAGCAAAACCCCACTGCTGGGCATGTTGTTGAGAAGCAGCAGAGCATCAATGTCAGTGGAGTTTCAGGACACACAGGGCATGTGACCTGGGCCTCCTCACTGAGCTCACAGCCTAATGGCAAGAAGGGGAGGGCCCAGGAGGAGCAGCACAGAGCTTGCCACCTGCCTGTCTCCACACTCAGGAGGAAGGAGGAAGAGTGGGTGGCAGGAGGTGGGGCAGGCCCAGCACTGCTTGAGACCCTCCAGGAGGGAGACCACAGCCACAAGAGGGCAAAGGGCACAAACTCTGCTCCAGAGTTTCCTTGTTTCCTTCCCTTAGAGTGGATTCCAAGGCTTTCAGTCTTAGGGTCCCTGGGTGGGTTCAGCCTTGTGGTCACCAGGCAGCACAGGCCTCCAGCTCACAGTGTCCTGGCCATGCATCCAGGGTCAGGCTGAAAGACCCCCACCCCAGGTGAGGGATTGCACAGCACCACGGAGTACCATTGGTCAGGCCTGTCCCTGCTGCTCCTGTAAAACTGTTGAGGGAAGTTTACAACCATCCACTCAGGTGCCTTTGCCCAGCCCCTGAGACATACTTTCTTTTCTTTTACTTTTTTCTTTCATTCTTTTATTTTTTTTTCATTCATTTTTTTTTCTGAGACAGGGTTTCTCTGTGTAGCCTTGGCTGTCCTGTCTTGCTTTGTAGACCAGGCTGGCCTGGAACCCTCAGTTCTCAGCCTGCCTCTGTCTCCTGAATGGTGGGATTAAAGGCTTGGTCTTCTGCAGACATGTAGTCTGTGAGATCAGTGCCACAGGCTGCTCTAACCATTAGGGACACTATTGGATCAGGCTCATCCTGAGGACCTCTAAAGAGGGCAGGGGCCCAGAAAGAAGTCAAAAAGGTGTGTCAGGGGATGGGCCAGGGCTGAATGGAGAAGGAGTCTATGAGAAACCTTGGAAGTAAGGATAAGGTGCCCTGCAGCAGGAGGCCAGGTGCTGGTCTTGTGGGTGGGGCTATGACTGCTGAGGTCATAGTGGTGGGCGGGGCTTGTATGCCTGGGTGGAAGGGTGGGTGGATCTGGACCTAGTAAGAGCTAGAGAAGGAAACTGTGCACTGTGGTATCTCTTGGGAACAGGTGCTGGCAGGGGTGGGGGAGGGGCGGTGTTCTGAAAGGCTTAGAGCTGAGAGAGGGAGGTAGAGAGACTCAGGTAGGGGTGTGAGGGCCAAACTGGATGTGAGGGGCCCACCTGATTTCTAGGGAAGCAGGAAGTGGTGAGGTGTTGGGGGCCTGGCTATGGATCCTGCAGAGTGGAGGTAAGGGGCTGCCAGGGTGGGAGGCTAGGTGATCACTTACAGAATTGGGCTGGGCTCTGGATGTTGACCTGAGAGGAGGCAGGGTCACCCTAAGAGCAGGACAGGGCTGTGTAGGTGTATACTAGTGTGGGGTTGTGAGAGCTGACTGAAGGGTAGTGGGCTGAGCTCTCTTGCTGATGCAGGGCTTGAGTGAGGTCTGGCTTTTCTCTGAGTACTGGATTGTGTCAGCATAACTTTTGATCCCTACTTAATGTTGCCCAGAACCGATGAAGGAGAAGGGGGCCCAGGGCTGTTTCTGCTGTGGCAGTTGTTGTGGGCTGGGCTGTGTGAGTGGTGAGATAAGTGAGCAGGGAATGCAGAGCACCAGGCCAAGGCTATGATGTGAGTGGTCACTTTCTGAGGAGGGGGCAGAAGGCTGAATCTTCACTTGAACTTCATTTGGCAGAGAACACCTGTAGCAGGGGGGCACTGTGACCTGCTGAGGTAGAGTAGTGTGTGGGGGCTGTGGTTGCAAAGGTCAGGGAAGGGCAGTGGTTTTCAACCTTCCTAATGCTGTGACTCTTTAACACAGTCCCTCATGTGTTTCGTTGCTATTTCACAACTGGAATTATGCCAGTGTTACAAATGGAACCATAACATACATAGCTGGTGTTGGGGTCGCGACCTATAGGTTGAGAACCCTGTCTGTTAGTGGATGTGGGGGTGAAGTATTGTACAAACTCAAGTAGAAGCTGTGAGTGCTGAGCTAAGGGGCTGTGGATGTGTGTGTGTGGGGCCGGGAGAGAAGCTGTCTCTGCTGGGGTAGCTTGTGCTGGAGGTGTTGTGAGTGGGGCAGTGATGACTTAGGTAGTAGTGGTTGGCTGGGCTTGATGCTGAGGTGCAGCTGAGGCTGATGATGTAGGCATAGTGGGCAGAGCTTGCAAGCCAAGGTAGGAGCTTTGAGCAGTGACAGGTCGGCCTCCTGTCTTGCCAGTTGATGGACACGTTGAGGGCTGGGTGAAGTGTAAAGTGTTGGCAAAACTACTGAATGAAGTGGAGAAGAGGGAGCCTGTTTGTGTGTGCTGCAGCAACTCTTGTGGGTGGGGCTGTGAGTGCTTTCCTAGGTGGGCTGCATTTGGACTGGATATTCCCAGGAAGGGCGAATCGTCTTACCTATCTCCTTTTTGGAAGGAATATTAAGTGCTCATGTGTCCTGCTCTGGTTATCTTAAGTAGGAATATTTGGAGTTATTAACAATGTTATGCCCAAATTTTGAGAGACTCTCCAACTCAGCACCGAAGAGCCCAGTCCAAATGCAATGGCAAGGATTTCTTTATATTGCAGGTTCGAACCGAGGACACACCTCCAATGTGCTGACACAGCAGGTACAGGGATGTGGCCTGGAGTCTCCATTGAGAGGGTTGTTTTTATAGGTTTTAGACAAAGAAATGGGTTCTACAGTATAAGATTGGATGACACCTGGGCAGAAAAGCTGCAAGCAGAGAGTTACAAGACTTAGACTTGGGTAATAGGTGTAGGGCAAGTTGGCCTATAGAAAAGATTGGCTGAAGCAGTCCTGGGGGCATTAGGAACTTTGGCCTGGCCTCTCCTAATTGGTTGTTGCTATGTTTCAGACCACCTGCTGCTCAGCTTGACCAGCAGAGAGTGTATTTGGACTTTCCCAAGGTGAGCTGATTGTGTTGCCAGGGAATATTTTTTCTGTTTAGGCTTGTTAGTGCTTAGTCTGAAATCTGGGTTCAGCCCTTGGGTAGGTTTAACACAAAATGGAGTTTCTTTTGCAACATGGAGTTGTTTTTTTTTTTTTTTTCAAAAGGGAGCTTGTTTGGTCCTTACAAACAAGATAGTTAAGACTGAGGGTTTTATTTTACATTTTAACCCGTTTGTGTGTGTCAGCAGATGTAGGCAGATTCCCTGAAAAGCTTATGCAGTATTTGTCATATGAGCCATTCAGTTGTAGAATAATATAATTATCCATATCCTAGATGGCATTAAACAGGAAACTATAAAAACCCAACATCTACAGGAACTCAGAAAGTGCTAACAGCAGGTTGTTACAGTTTTCTTTAGGGATTTTTTAACGATATTCAATAAGACTACAAATCCTGGCTCAGAGACCCTGAGTTCAATTTCCAACAACTAACAATGTGGTTCACAAGCATCTATAGTGAGATCTGGTGCCCTCTTCTGGCGTGCAGGGGCACATGACGTGTAAATAACAAATACATCTTTTAAAATTTTTTTCTTTAAGATCCTAACCTACAGCTTATATATTAGCCCTCTGATGTCACATAATGTCTGTCCTTGGGCTGTTTAGCTTTGTTTTCTATATGTGTCCTAGTGTCAGATGGTCTCCTGACCCAGGACAGGTATGCTGGAGGGAATTTTAAAACAAGCATGCTTGGGTAGAAAGATGGCGTGTCTAATCCAACTCCAGAGCCAGCTCTTTAATAGAGTAGTACAGCATGAAGCAATAGAATTTCAACCAAAATTAATAAAAAGAGATGGGGACTTATATGCCATTCTCACCAAAGGAAAAGCCTACCCAGAATGCATTCCAATTCAGAACAATTTAGAACAATATGCAAGAGCACCCAGATTTATTTGGAAAAAAAAAATGAAAACAAAATCAGAACAAAGTTGCTACTAAAGCTAAAAGCATTGAACAGTGCAGACACCTCAAGTGTGGGAGAATTCAGTGCCCCACTCTAACCAATGGACAGATCACTGAGGCAGAAACAAAATAGAGAAATAATGAAACCAACAGATGGAATGAATCCAATGGACCCAATGGTTAGCTACAGAACTTTTCACCCAAGCACAAAGGAATATTCTCTCTTCTTTGTGCCAGGTGGAACCTTCTCGAAAATTGGCAGTATATAATCGGTCACAAAGCAAACCGTAAGTTTGCTCAGAGTCTTTGTGTTATTGTCTTGAGGGTTTCTCAGAGCCTTTGCATAAACCCAGTGCTCTGACCTGTCTGGTAACCCAGGAAGTCTCACATGCCTGAGGTGATGGCTCTTTCCAGATAGCCCCTGGATCACATAGGAACTTTGGGTGTGTGGAAGTTGACTCGCAAAAGATGCCTTTTCTTATTTTGAGACAGAGTTTCTCAGTTTTCCGCCTGGTTGTCCTGGAACTCACTCTGTAGACCCGGCAGGCCTAGATGAAGAACACTAGCAAGAATTTGGCGTTATGGATGTGAGGTAGCTTGATAGAAGTTATTGGAAGCAGATGGCATGGGATTGAGGCAGGGATCCCATGCCTGCCCCACCATGGGAGGTAGTTTAGAGGATTGATATCTGCCCTGCCCCACATTAACTAAGGCCATTTTAAAATTTAACAGGTGTCTGTGTCTTGATTGATTGCTAGCAGGATCTATAGGCAATAAAGATAATTTAAAAAACAATACTGTTATACCCATAGTCTGTTTCCTGTGGAGCTCAAAGGGGAAGATGCTGTAGATGGCCTCTCTTAGGCATCCTGAGTTAGGGTGAGCAAGGTATCTCTTGGTGGTGATGACTACTACCTGGGATTTGAATAATATCAGCAGTTGGGGCCATCTTTGTAGGGTAAAAGGGATTCAAAGTTTGGACCTTCCCCCAAGGACTGTGGCTATCTGAAGCTAAGAAAAATGAGGTGGCACAGTTTGGCTATGTCCCGGTGTCCACCCCGCAAGGCACTAAGGGTCTTTCTTACTTAAAGGACCTCAGGAGGAAAGGTGGGGCGGGCGAGTCTTTGGCCAGTCTCATTCTGGTGGAAAGGGAAGACCTAAAGAAGAAGAGGTAAGATGAATGCACATCAGGTGTCTTGAGGAAACCCTATTTTAGATAGGCTTAGCTGGGTCATGTGCAGGTCATGCAAGATCCGTCCCTCCATCTGCCCCCACCCCCCATGGTCGACAGATGACAGCACCAGCTCACTTCTCCTGAGAGGGTTTAGGATCTCGTGGAGGGGAGGAACTTGACCTGAGCTGGAGACATCTGTGAGGCTTGTGAGTTCCCAGTCTGGATACATCCAGGTGAGAAGTCCAGGGACTATTTAAGGAAACTCCAGGCAAGCACACAGGCAGGCACTCACAAAAGCCTTCCCAGGACTGCTATTACACAAACAGCCTTGGGCAGGGCTGAGACCTCTGGCCTCTTTCCTGGATGAAGTTGAGCAACATGACCCAGCTCATCTGAGGAAAGGTCAGTGTGTCAAGATTAAAACTGAGAACTGACAGAGTTTCATTGTCCAAACGCAGGATTCCAGGACCCTCCCTGCCCTCTTGCACCCAGACTGCTTCTGTGCCCCTTAGCTGGTCAGATATGCCTTATAATGACTGGTCTCCCCTTTAGGCCTATTCCTTAAGCTTTGTCCTGGTGACCTGAAATCCAATTTTAGTTCTTCTGGTCTCTCATTCCTTCCCATTGACAGGTCCACATAAGACCCAATCACGGGTATCCCTGAAACTTATTCGCTGAGTTGGCCTGGTGTAGGGCCAGGTATTCCTCTGACTTGGCCTGTTGTAGGACCAGGTACTGTGCTCTCATGACCATTATCTGGATGGCACCCACTTTTTGCTCGATATGAGGTGGGCACAAAGCACGATTGGTTTAAACAGAACAGAGAGCTTTTTTCCTCGTGGCCATTTGTCCCTCCTGCCAGAGAGTTGCCCTTGACTTAGCATTTCAGCCTATAAAGTGGGACAGTGGACAATGTCATTCTCTTATGTCATTTTTTTTCTTGGTGACATTAGGGACGCTGTTATTGGGGCCTAGAAAGACTGAAAAGCTAGTCAAAGGCTAGGTAATGGGGCACTTACCAAAAGCATCTGTTTAGCTGATCCAGTTGAAGAGACAGGGAGTAGTCACATCTGGGAGACTGGTTTACATCATCTTCTAGCAGGTCCAGCTCTCAGCAGCTCTGGATGGAGTCTGTTAGCCAGGTAAAAACCTGCTGAGACAAATACAGACTAGGGACAAAAGTTAAAGTTGTGTCTATAAGACAGCTGGGGTAGGCTTATGCCTTTAGACCCAGTAAAAGCGTGGACATCCTTTTCTCAGTCCAGAAGACTTGGTATACAGATTGGACAGACTTGTTTCTAGCATGATGAGAGGCACCCTCAAGTCTATATTCAGAATGCCACCAAAGGGAAATTAAAATCTTGGGCTTGGGACTGATCAGTAAGTAATCAGTGCTCCAGCTTATCAGAACTTTTATCCCTGATCTCTCCAAGGCCTTTATCATGAAGTGGTGTTAGATTTTGTCACATGGTTTTTAGCATCTAATGAGATGATCATGTTTGGTTTTTCCTTCCATTTGTTTATATGATGGATTACGTTGATAGATTTTTATATGTTGCATCACCTCTGCATTCCTGGGATGGAGCCTACTCGGTCATGGCGAATGATATCTTTGATGTGTTCTTGGATTCGGTTTGGGAGTATATTTTTCATCAGTGTTCATAAGGGAAATTGGCCTGAAATTGTTTTTCTTTGATGGGTCTTTGTGTGTTTTAGGTACCAGAATGACTGTGGCCCCATAGAGTGAGTTTGGCAATGTTCCTTCTGTGTCTATTTTGTGCAATAGTTTGAAGAGTATTGGTATTAGCTCTTCTTTGAAAGCCTGGTAGAATTCTGAGCTAAAATCATCTGGCCATGAGGCATCCCTCCCCCACTTCCCCACCCCCCCACCCCCGGTTGGGAGACATTCAATGACTACTTCCTTTCTTCAAGGGTAATAGAGGTATTTAACTTGTTTTCCAGATCTTGATTTAGATTTGGTAAATGGAATCTACCAAAAAATTTGTCCATTTCATTTAGATTTTCTAACTTTGTAGACTATGGTTATTTGAAGTAAGACCTAATATTTCTTTGTTTTTTTACCCCCCAATGTGTGTTGTTATGTTCTGTTTTTCCTTTCTGATTTTGTTGATTTGGATATTTTCTCTATGCCTTTTAATTAATTTGGGTAAGTGTATCTTTTGTCTATCTTGTTGACTTTCTTAAAGGACCGCTCCTTGGTTCTGTTTATTCTTCTGTTTCTAATTTGTTGACTTCACCTTTAGCTTGATTATGTGGAGCCATCTACTCCTCCTGGGTATGTCAGCCTCCTTTGCTGTGAAAGCTTCCAGAGGAGCTGTTAATTGGCTAGTATGGAATCTCCCCAATTTCTGTATGAAGGTGCTTAGTGCTACAAACTTTCCTCTTAGTACTGCTTTCATTGTGTCTTATAAGCTTGAGTATGTTGCACCTTCATTTTCATTGAATTTTAGACAGTCTTTAATTTCTTTTTCATTTCTTCCCTGGCCCAGTTGTCACTGAGTAGGGAGTTGCTCATTTTCCATGATTGTGTAGGGTTTTTGTTGTTTCTGTTGTTGAGATCCATTTTAACCCATGGTGATGTGAGAAAGCACAAAGGGTAAATTCAATTTTTTGTATATGTTACAGTTTCCTTTGTGGCTAACTGTATACTGCCAATTTTCTAGAAGGTTCCATGTGGCGCAAAGAAGAGAGACTATTCTTTTTTCATTGAGTGAAAAGTTCTGTAGATAACCATTGAGTCCATTGGATTCATTCCATCTGTTGGTTTCATTATTTCTCTATTTTGTTTCTGCCTCAGTGATCTGTCCATCAGTTAGAGTGGGGCACTGAATTTTCCCACAATTGAGGTGGCTGCATCGTTCAATGCTTTTAGCTTTAATAGCAAGTTTGTTCTGGGTTTGTTTTCATTTTTGGTTTTTTTTGTTTTTTGTTTGTTTGTTTGTTTTTTTAATAAATCTGGGTGCCCTTGTATATTGTTCAAAGATGTTCTGAATTGGAATGCACTCTTCGTAGGCTTTTCCTTTGGTGAGAATGGCGTATTCTTCCCCATCTCTTTTCATTAATTTTGGTTGAAATTCTATTGCTTAATGCTGTACTACTCTATTAAAGAGCTGGCTCTGGAGATGGATTAGACACCCTGTCTCCCAACCCAAGCATGCTTGTTTTCAAATTTCCTACAACATACCTGTCCTGGGTCAGGAGACCATCTGACACTAGGACAAAGATAGTAAACAAAGCGAAAGAGTCCAAGAAAAGACACTATGTGACTTCAAAGGACTGAAATATAAGCTGTAGGTTAGGATCTTACAGAAAAAAATTTTCAAGATGTATTTATTATTTACACAGCATGTGCCCCTGCAGGCCAGAAGAGGGCACCAGATCTCACTATAGATGCTTGTGAACCACATGGTTAGTTGGTGGAAATTCAACTCAGAGTCTCTGAGCCAGGATTTGTAGTCTTATTGGAATATCGTTAAAATTCCCTAA
This sequence comes from Acomys russatus, assembly GCF_903995435.1. Classification (NCBI taxonomy): domain Eukaryota; kingdom Metazoa; phylum Chordata; class Mammalia; order Rodentia; family Muridae; genus Acomys; species Acomys russatus. The sequence goes on along the minus strand of NW_026131801.1, from coordinate 865,196 downwards.
AGGAAATTGAAACAACCTGATGTTAGCATTTTCTGAGTTCCTGTAGATGTTGGGTTTTTATAGTTTCCTGTTTAATGCCATCTAGGATATGGATAATTACATTATTCTACAACTGAATGGCTCATATGACAAATACTGTATAAGCTTTTCAGGGTATCTGCCTACATCTGCAGACACACACAAACGGGTTAAAATATAAAGTAAAACCCTCAGTCTAAACTATCCTGTTTGTAAGGGCCAAACAAACTCCCTTTTGAAAAAGAAACTCCATTTTGCAAAGGAAACTCCATTTTGTGACAAACCTAGCCAAGAGCTGAACCCAGATTCCAGACTAAGCACAAAATAGCCTGAACAGAAAAAATATTCTGTGGCAACACAATCAGCTCACTTCGGGAAAGTCCAAATATACTCTCTGCTGGTCAACCGTGGGTGGCGACCCCCACACCACCTATGTATGTTGTGGTCCCATTTGTAACAGTGGCAAAATTCCACTTGTGAAATAGCAACCAAGTACATGAGGGACTGTGTTAAAGAGTCACAGCATTAGGAAGGTTGAAACCCACTGCCCTTCCCTGACCTTTGCAACCACAGCCCCCACACACTACTAGACCTCAGCAGGTCACAGTGCCCCACTGCTACAGGTGTTCTCTGCCAAATGAAGTTCAAGTGAAGATTCAGCCTTCTGCCCCCTCCTCAGAAAGTGACCACTCACATCATAGCCTTGGCCTGGTGCTCTGCATTCCCTGCTCACTTATCTCACCACTCACACAGCCCAGCCCACAACAACTGCCACAGCAGAAGGAGCCCTGGGCACCCTTCTCCTTCATCGGTTCTGGGCAACATTAAGTAGGGACCAAAAGTTATACTGACACAATCAGTGAAAGGCCAGACCTCACTCAAGCCCTGCATCAGCAAGAAAGCTCAGCCCTCCACTCTTCAGTCAGCTCTCACAACCCCACACTAGTATACACCTACACAGCCCTGTCCTGCTCTTAGGGTGACCCTGCCTCCTCTCAGGTCAACATCCAGAGCCCAGCCCAATTATGTAAGTGATCACCTAGCCTCCCAGCCTGGCAGCCCCTAACCTCCACTCTGCAGGATCCACAGCCAGGCCCCCAACACCTCACCACTTCCTGCTTCCCTAGTAATTAGGTGGGGTCCCCCTATGCACATGCAGGTTGGCCCTCACACCCCTGCCTGAGTCTGTCTACCTCCCTGCCTCAGCTGTTAGCACTCCAGAACACCGCCCCTCCCCCACTGCTGGTCCCCCAGCTATTACCTGTTCCCAAGGGCACAAAGTGTCCTGCTCTAACTCTTACTAGGTCCAGATCCACCCACCCTTCATCCTAGCATACAAGCCCCGCCCACCACTATTGACCTCAGCAGTCACAGCCCCACCCACAAGACCAGCACCAGTCCTTCTGGTGCAGGGCACCCTATCCTACTTCCAAGTTTTCTCATAGACTCCTTCTCCATTCAGCCCTGGCCCATCCCCTGACACTCCTTTTTGACTTCTTTCTGGGCCAGCTGTTATGGAGCCTTGCCCCTGCCCTCTTTAGAGGTCCTCAGGATAAGCCTGATCCAATGGTGTCCCTAATGGTTAGAGCAGCCTGCTGCAGTGATCTCACAGACTGCCTGTCTGCAGAAGACCAAGCCTTTAGTCCCAGTACTTGGGAGGCAGAGGCAGGCTGAGAACTGTGAGTTCTAGGCCAACCTGGTCTACAAAGGAAGTCCAGTACAGCCAAGGCTACACAGAGAAACCCTGTCTGGGAAAAGAAAGAAAGAAAAAAGAAAAAGAAAAGAAAAGATGTGTCAGGGGCTGGGCAAAGGCACCTGAGTGGATGGTTGTAAACATCCCTCAACAGTTTTACAGAAGCAGCTGGGGCAGGCCTGACGATTGGTACTCTGTGGGGCTGTGCATCCCCTCACCTGGGGTGGGCGTCTTTTGGCATGACCCTGGATGCATGGCCAGGACACTGAGCTGGAGGTCTGTGCTGCCTGGTGTCCAAATACCTGAGCCCACCCAGGGAACCTAAGACTGAAAGCCTTGGAATCCATTCTAAGGGAAGGAAATAAGGAAACTCTGGAGCAGAGTTTGTGCCCTTTGCCCTCCTGTGGCTGTGGTCTCCCTCCTGGAGGGTCTCAAGCAGTGCTGGGCCTGCCCCTCCTCCTGCCACCCACTCTTCCTCCTTCCTCCTGAGTGTGGAGACAGGCAGGTGGAAAACTCTGTGCTGCTCCTCCTGGGCCCTCCCCTTCTTGCCATTAGGCTGTGAGCTCAGTGAGGAGGCCCAGGTCACATGCCCTGTGTGTCCTGAAACTCCACTGACATTGATGCTCTGCTGCTTCTCAACAACATGCCCAACAGTGGGGTTTTGCTTAAGGACAGGCCATGCAAACCTGGGGTTTGGTGCTCTTGTGCCTGTCTGTGCAGTTTGAGAGTCTGGGGTCCGGGAGGAGAAGTGGCACTCACTGGATAGGATGGAGGCTTCTAGAGAAAGGTCCCCACAAGGTCGTGCCAACAGAAGTGGCCTTGCCTGAGGGAACACAGAGGAGGGAGTGTCCCCTGGCCCTGTTCAGGTGTCACCACTGTGTGAGTTGACATCAGCATAGAGACAGTCAGTCCTCTGATTGTCCTGCCTGCTGATTCACTCTGAGGTCACTGTCTCCAGTACCAACCCTAACTTCAGCTGAGAAACACTTACAAAAGAGACCATGCTGCCCCTTTTGGTCAACAAATTCTGGACTGTTGGGTCCAAAGACATCTAGTTCCCCTTCACCAAAAGGAACCGCTTCCCTTCTGTCAGGCAAAATGGGCAGGTAGCTGTGTCTGATGCCTATGAGCACAACTAACCTCATGCCGGCTTCCTGGCTACTTCAGTATAACAAATGTCTGTTTAAAAATCACAGAGTTACAAAAAAACACATGGGAAGGATTATTAAGCATGGTTGCTGGGATCTCATTGAATGTCTTAGTTTGTGATTGTCAAATTTTATCTTGGTAAAGCAATCTTTATTTTCTTATATACATAGGGTTCCTCTCTCTCTCTCTCTCTCTCTCTCTCTCTCTCTCTCTCTCTCTCTCTCTCTCCTTTCCTTCTTTCTTCCGTCCTTTCTTTTTTTCCCAAGATAAGGTTCCTCTGTGTAGCCTTTTCTGTTCTAGACTCACGTTTTAGACCTGGCTGGCCTCGAACACACCTAGATCTGCCTGCCTCTACCTTCCTTAGTTCTGAGATCACAGGCTTGCACCATGACACCTGGGCTTAAAATCTCTTTATTGTTACACAAAAAAGGTGGCACTGCCTTTAATGCCAGCACTCACTCAGGGGATGCCAAAGCAGGTGGAACTCTGTGAGGTCAAGGCCGGCCTGGTCTACAGAGAGAGTTCCAGGTCAACCAAGCCTAAACCAGAGAAACCCTGTCTCGAAATAAGAAAAGGCATCTTTTGCAGAGTCACTTTCCACACACCCAAAGTTCCTATCTGATCTAGGGTCTATCTGGAAACAGCTATCACCTCAGGCATATGAGACCTCCTGGGTTGCCAGACAGGTCAGAGCACTGGGTTTATGCAAAGGCTCAGAGAAACCTTCAAGACAATAACACAAAGACTCCTCAATAATGGTCACCAACCCAAGGCAGCTTCACAGCTTAGCTGCTGTCACTCCAGATTCAGGCTAGATACAATGGGTCTGCTAAATTTCTGCTGTGCGCTAGCCCTTTTGTTCTGACCCCAATTCCTAGAAGGTTGGTTCCCAGGATCCCTGACTGAGAAACACATGTACAGCCTCGCCCCATCTAATTGTTATCATGTGACTAACTGCATTCTGGCTCCTACCAGCTTTCCAGAAGTGACAGGAGGGCAGTTCTCACGGGGAACAGAAATGAGTACCTCACTCTTGTCCAGCTTGGGCCTGCTAACCAGGGCAATGGGAGGTTCCTTCTCTCTGGGTCAAGGACCACAGGAATCAGCATGCATCTGGGCAGATAATCAGTTTGGACAAGTGGCCTTGTCCTTAGGACAAGCATGCAGGGTGCAACAGAAGAAAATGCATAATTGTACCCACAGATACCGCTGCACGTAAAACCTTGGGGAAACTGAACCCCACTGGCCTTCTTATCTGAGCTGCCTATTGGACGGGTGTAGCATCCTCAGAGTGCAGTCTGTCTGTCAGATCCCGGGTGCTCAATGAGAAGAATCCAGGTTTCCTGTCAACCTGGTGACAGTCCTGACCATGGATCCCAGCAGGTGAATCCAAGTGGCCCTGTTCTCACACAAGCAGCAGGCTTGGTGTACAGCATGGATGGAATGGAATACAAACCATTGTGGGTCTCTTTCGTTGGGACTGTAGCTTCTCATCATCAGGCCATGTTTGCTGTGCCCAGAACTCTCAGCAGCCTACGAGGTTGTGTGGAGCTGGAAGCTGAATCGGTACTCACCAGGCTGCAGCTGAGGCACCAGAACCAAGTTTCAAACCCCAAAGCCCATACTAGAAGCCCATACCTAGGAGAGAGGAGGAGGATATATTCCAAAATGGACTTCTCTTCACTTGGGCAGGACGGTGTGACCACTGTGGGCTCAGAGGAGCCAGGGTGGAATGGTGCTGAGAAGGCAGCTAAGTAAAGGCTCTGTCAGCTCACTCTCACAGTGAGACTCTAAGGGCAATGCAACATTGAGCCACCTTTGGCTTGCAGAACATGGCCCACTCTGAGCTGTTCCCAGACCCATCCAGACTGCCATGCCCTCATGAAGGGGATGGCAGAGAGGACCTCCTTCGTGCTGTGCGCACCCTGACCTTGCTGACATGGCCCCAAGTATTTCAGTGTTTAGGGAAATGGAGAACTGCAAGGAAATGCCCTCTGTGCTAAGGATCTCCTGCTGCAGTGTAGATTGCACAGATAAACAGCACTTAGTGTATGTGCCCCCTCCACATCATATGTGCTTCCTCATGATGTTATTTCAGCCCAGACACATGTACCGTATGAACAGCATCCAGGAGACCAGGTGCCAAGTCCAGGGCCAGACACTGAGTCGACACCGATGCCCTGGCAAATGTGTGATGAACAGGGAAAGCCCCCAGTCCTTCTGCAGTGCAAGGGCTCTGTGGAGAGTGTTCCCCAGCAAGGAAGGCTGGATCCCACCCAGCTATTTCTTTTTTTGTTTTTGTTTTTGTTTTTTGTTTGATAAAACCTCAAAAAGTCATATAGTTTTAATTACCTAAAATTATAAAAAACATATAAATATACACAGTACATGTTGAGGGATGGAGGAAAGAGGAGGAGGGATGGGGCATTTAGGTTGACAATGAAAAATTATGTATTCATGTTGACAGTGCTTCAGACAAGAGCCATATATAGAGCTCTGATTCCTTGAGGTTGATGAAGAAGTATTAGGTGGCCAGGTGAGGTGGCACGGCTGCAAGCCCAGCACCTGGGAGACAAAGACAGGCAGATCTTTGTGGCTTCCATGTCAGCCAAGGTTACACAGAGAAACCGCATCTCAAAAAGCCAAAAAAAAAAAAAAAGAAAAAAAAAAAAAAAAAAGAAAAAAAAGAAAAGAAAAGTGTTAAGTGGAGGACATTTTGTAGCAAATGTTGGTTTTTCAAGACAAGATTTCTCCATGCAGCTTTGGCTATCCTGGGCTCCCTCAAATTCACAGAGTTCTGCTTGTCTCTACATGCCCAGGTGCTTGGATTACAGGCCTGCACCACAGCACCTGGCTTCCAAAATCTCCTTATCACCTCTTTTCTCATGACCGCGTGAGAAACCAGCAACAGTAGCAGCAGGAGCAGGAACCAGCAGGAGAAAGAGTGCCTGTTGTCTGAGCTGTGTGAGTGTGTGTGTGTGTGTGTGTGTGTGTGTGTGTCCCTGAAAAAGGGCTTCATTCTGTATTTACTGAAGAGCATAGAAAGCCTCACATGGGGAGGAAATGGGATCCTTTACAGAACTCTGTCCTAGAGTTAGCTGTGCAAGGGATTAAAGTCACAGAGCCCAACTGATTGATTCCAAATGACCCACACAGCAAACATTGTTTATCAACCAATAACCATAAGCTGGTGTTGTTTCTGCCTCTCCGAGCTAGGCAGGATTTTCACAACAATATCTGGCTCCCAAGTCTGTATTGGTAAATTAGAATTATCTGGGATTTTCCATGAGAACAGCAGAAATGGGAAGCAGTTAAAGTATAGGTGAAAAAGGTGAAGGCTGCCCTAGAGATAGGCAGCCTTAAGACCCTCTGAGAGCATGCATTTGCCCTCTACAAAGAGGCCTACTGGGTTGTGCATAGTACTGCAACAAGCTTTGTCTGTGACCACTGGAGTGTAAGTGAGATACTTTTTTTGTTGCTGGGTTAAAACCACCATGACCCAAAGCAACTTAAGGAAAGATCAGATTTTCATTTTGGCCTACATTCCAGAGGGAAGGTCCGTAATGGCAGGAGATGCAACATCAGTAAGTGCCAGAGAACTAAGCTGAGAGATGAAGTTTTCAACCACACATCAAAGAGAGATTTAGCTGGAAATAGGATGAGGCTGTGAGCACTCAGAGTCTATTTCCAATGACATCCTTCCTCCAGCACGGCTGCACTACTTCCGCAAACAGTCTGTGGGTTTCTGCAGCAATGACAAAACACCGTGGCCAAATGTATCTAGGGCATCAAAGGGTTTATTTCACTTTGCAGATTATAAATCTGTGGTGGTTTGAATAAAAATGGCCCCCATAGGCCCAAGGGCATGCCATTATTAGGAGGCGTGGCCTTGCTGGCATAGATGTGGCTTTGTTGGAGAAAAGTGTGTTCTTGGGAGGGGTGGGTTGTGAGGTTTCAGATGCTCAAGCCAGGCCTAGTGCTCACTGTCTCTCTCACCTGTGGATCCAGAGATAGAGCTCTCAGCTGTGTCTCCAGCGCCAAGTCTGCCTACATGTCACCATGCTCCCTGCCATGATGACAATGGACTGACCTTCTGAAACTGTGAGCCAGCCCCAATTAAATGTTTCTTCTACGAGAGTTGCCTTTGTCATAGTGTATCTGTGCAGCAATAAAACCACAAGATACAAGTCTGCCATAAAAATGGAGTTTCTTTAGCTGTTATACTGATTTCTGGTCTACCTCAGTGACACAGAAGCTTGTTCTGAGATTTTTACCCCAGGCAAGAGGAGGCAAGCACAGGGAGAGCCATGTGTGTTCTCCCTTCAGGCCATCAGAAAAGCAGGCAGGAACAGAGTCCTGTGGCCTTAGGCCACCCTACCCCATCCCCAAGCAAAATCCTTGAGCACTTCCCAGGCTACAGCTGTCAGAGACACCTGACCTTTGCCCTTACTCCCTCAGACCTGTGAGTCTCCATCCTTTCCACAGCACAGGCTAGTGCAAGGCCTTCACTCACCCTGACTGGAAAGTGGGATGGGACCTTTGACCTCCAGGTCATTTTGTTCTGGTCCAGAATGAAGCAGGGCCTGGACAGGCCCTCTGGAAGTGGAAAGCAGGCCAACTGCCAGATGCTGAATGACACAGAAGGGGAAAGAAATCTGAAGCACTTCCCATTTTTCATATACCTTAAGTCATTTCCTTATGATTTTATAACTTGAAGTTACACATCTCACATCATTTCCTTAGACCCTCAGAATGCAATCTTTCATGTTCTCAGACCTTTATGTCCCTGACAACACCTTTTTAGACCCTTAGGCTTTTATTGCTGTGAACAGACAACCATGAACATGGAAAGTTTTATAAAGAAAAACGTTTTATTGGGGCTGGCTGGCAGTTTCTGGGGTTCAGTCCATTATCATTATGGTGGGAAACATGGCGGCCTGCAGCAGACATGGTGCTGGAGAAAGAGCTGGGAGTTCTACATCTTGATCTGTATAGGCAGGAGGAGACTGTGTGCCACACTGGGCATAGCTTGAGCATAAATGACCTCAAAGCTGCCTTCCACAGTGACACACTTCTTCCAACAATGCTACAGGGACTCCAACAAGCCACACCTCCTAGCAGTACCACTCCCTATGGGCCAAGCATTCAAACACAGGAATGGCCCCAAAGGGGACAAACCTATTGCAGCCAGCACAACCAGCCTGCTGTTTTTGATGGGTTCCTTCACTGCCTAAGCTTGGCTGTGCTGGAACTTTCTCCAAGTGCCTGAGGGCACCATTCCCTGTATTCTACTTAGCATCTTTAATCTATTCATCTCCTTGACTACAAGATTTACCTCCATTGCACTTCCTCCTTTCTCCTTGAACCCTACATTTTGTGTGTTTCCTTGCTCATCTTGCTCCTATTAACCAAACACTCTTCACACAAGTGAAGAGGAGCTGATGTGGTGGCCCACTCCATTAATCAGTGGTCTCTGACTGAGAGAGCATAAAGGTCAACAGGCCACAAAGTACATGTGACATCAGTGTGTGGGGCACTGGTGTAACCACCCCATGGTCACACAGTTAACCCAAAGGGAAAACAAATCCTGGGGAGAGCCCACATTAGGTGCCATCTTGGGAAAGGCCATGGGATTTCCCTGCAGCTTCTGGCTCTAACCGCCTGTCTGCTGCCTGGGGGATCCAGGACAGAAGGGCTGTGGGATATAGTCTGTTGCTTGGCAGATCAGTGGACAAGGCTCTCATTCCTGTATGTCAGTACTGAGTCATCTTCTAAGCACTCAGAACCACAAAGCATCACCCTTACCCCTCCCTGCATGCCCTGACCCTGAGGTCCCAGAAGGCAGATGAGGAAGCTTGGTGAGGGGAGCACTCATAAAAGTCAGCCTTAGTTTCCTTCACCACTGTTAAACCTATGCACAGTAGCTTAATTATCCCAGTCTGTCTGCCTGTGTGCCTGCATTGCCGGTCTGCCTGTCTGCTTGTCTGTCTGTCTGTCTGTGGTACACTTTCAGGGAAGCACTCAGAGCTCAGAACTTGACTGACAGACACTTGGTCTCCTCCTCTTTCTGAAGTCCCCAAATGGCATCATGCACTGAATGCTTGGAGAGGGAGTGAGATTGGCCTGCTATTCCAAGTACACATTGGTGGAAATATCATTTGGGTGCCTTCTAGATGGGGTGGGGCTTCTGCAGTCCTCTCTCAGGTCCTACATACATGCCAAATGCAAAGCCATTGTCAGGGATAACTGGACCTGTAAAAATAGCTCCTGTGTGTTTGTCTACAGTGCCCTACAGGGCAAAGGGCTGACTCCAGCAACTGGGAACCTGTTTGGCACAGTGCTCCCTCACCACAAGGGTACAACTGTGGCTCCCTCTCTCTGCATTGTGTCTTCTGCCATCCACTCTCAGGTCTGACTCTCACCCTACAGATGATGGGATCCTCTTTCAGGGAAACCAGACCATCTGACCCAGAGGATCTCAAGTGCTTGTTTCTGGACTAGAGCCATCACTGTCTGCTCTCAGGCTCCTGTGCTAAATCCCCAAGGAGGAGTCCCTGGGCACAGCCCTCCTGGCTGGCATGCTAACCACGGCATGAAACAGCACTATTTGTGGCCCACCTATCCTGAGAGAGGCCCCTTCAGCCCACCCTAAGCTCTTGCCCATATACTTCAAAAGGGAATCCAGGCTTTCTCCTTCTAGGAATCTCACAAAATGGCTCTGAGACTCCCCAACCCCCAAGGTCCCTGATGCAGATGGGGATGCAGAAGCTTGAGGAGCTGCCCTGCGGTGGAATCTTCAGTGATGCCACCTGTCCTGGCCTCCTCTCTGCTCTCTTATGAGTTTCCAAAGTCCACCCAAAATGCATCTTAGCTTCCCTTCCTGGAAACCCAGTTTTCCAAGGCAGGAGTGGCAGCTCCCACTCAGGGTTCCCTAGGCATCAGCACAGAGCCATGCCTGCTGTATGCCGTCCTCTCTCTGGGGGACAGGGCCTTCTCACATGTTCATTAATGACCATGACAGCTTACCTGGTTGCTAATACCCACCTCCTCTGTCAAACACGTCTGGCTCCCTCTTGCCTCAAGTGGTACCCCATGCTCCAAAGTCTCATCTTCCTGAGAGAGGAGACAGAAGTCAAGATGAGCCAGCTCTAGAAATGCCTGGCAAGGCCAACTGGAGAGCCAAAAGGCCACGCCCCTGCATTGTCCTGCAGACACTGAACTCTTCCCTCCCTTTCCTATCCCACAAAGCCCTTCAGGACTCTCAGCTCCAGCTTCCAGGTTCCAAGCCACCTCTGAGCCCCACCTCAGCTCCTCAAGCACAAATCAGAGCTGGCACCTGTGGTCTAGAGTGAGCTCAGTCCTAGAGTCTGCGTTGCTGCAGGGCAGCCTTTGCATGTCTTCTGTCAGAGGTCCCATTCTTCCTCCTTGCTGCCCCTGCTTACTTACTCGTGTCAACCTGAGGCCTTATCCCCAAGCTAAATCTGCCTCCTCCTTCTCAATCCACAGTCTGAAGCAAAGGCGCAGTGGATCGGTGCAGCCTCCTCAAGGCCTCTCAGGACTGGATGGTGGGGATGCCAGATTATTTTTTTAATTGTTCCTCACTAGGTCCCGGGCTGCATTATTTCGTGGCCCACCAGTTAAAACTATCTCTTCAGCTCAGCTTGTGCTTTCCTTCCCCATACATCAGTGCTTCTGGGGGGAAAGCTCCCAAGGCCTGGCCTCAGGCTATTACTGGCTCTGCCAAACAGGATGCTAATTTTGAGAAGAAGGATATAGTGCCTTGGCCATGGGTCAGGGCCTCAGGGAAAGCCTCGGTTGATCAGTCCAGGACTCAGAAGTTCTCACCTTTTTATTTATACATATATTTTAAAGTCCAGATGAGTTTACCGGTGTCTGAATATCCAAGAGACTTTTATGTCCTCCAACAAACAAATACCTTCTAGCATTGTGAAAATAATTATCAATACACGGAATCTAATCATAATATTGAATGGAGGTGGAGGGTTGTAAAGCAGATTAAATCCCGGAACTTGTACATCTTAATCCATGGTGATCTGAGAAAGTACAATGGGTAATTTCAATTTTTTGTATATGGTTTGCTTTGTGACCGACTGTATACTGACAACTTTCGAGAATGTTCCGTGGGGTGCTAAGAGAAAGACTATTCTTTTGTGCTTGGGTGAAAACTTCTGTAGATAACAATTGTGTCCATTGGATTCATTCCATCTGTTGGTTTCATTATTTCTCTATTTTGTTTCTGCCTCAGTGATCTGTCCATTGCTTAGAGTAGGGCACTGAATTCTCCCACAATTGAGGTGTCTGCATCGTCGTGTGCTTTTACCTTTAATAAACACTGTGTTCTGGTTTTGCTATTGTTTTTGTTTCAGTTTTTCTCTTTTTTTAAAAATAAATCTGGGTGCCCTTGTATATTGTTCAAAGATGTTCTGAATTGGAATGCACTCTTGGTAAGCTTTTCCGTTGGTGAGAATGGCACATACTTCCCCATCTCTTTTCATTAATTTTGGTTGAAATTCTATTGCTTCATGCTGTACTAGTCTATTAAAGAGCTGGCTCTGGAGTTGGATTAGATACCCTGTCTCCCAACCTAAGCATGCTTGTTTTATAATTTCCTCCAACATACCTGTCCTGGGTCAGGAGACCATCTGACACTAGGACAAAGAAGAAAGCAAAGCTACACAGCCCAAGAAAAGACACTAGGTGAGTTGAAAGGGCTAAAATATAAGCTGTACCTTAGGATCTTAAAGATAAGAAATTCTTCTAATATGTATTTATTATTTAGACAGCATGTGTTCCTGCACGCCAGAAGAGGGCACCAGATCTCACTAAAGATGGTTTTGAACCAAATGGTTAATTGCTGGAAATTGAAGTCAGGGTCTCTGAGCCAGGACTTGTAGTCTTATTGAATAACATTAAAAATCCCTATAGAAAACTGAAGCGACCTGCTGTTAGCTTTTTCTGAGTTTCTGTAGATGTTGGGTTTTTATAGTTTTCTGTTTAATGCCATCTAGGATAGGGATAACTATATTATTCTACAACTGAATAACTACCGGACAAATACTGAATTAGCTTCTCAGGGTATCTGCCTACATCTGCAGACACATACAAACAGGTTAAAATGTAAAATAAAGCCCTCAACTAATCTATCTTGTTTGTAAGGACCAAACAAACTCTTTTTTGAAAAACAAACTCCATTTTGGAAAGGAAACTCCATTTTGTGTTAAACCTAGGCAAGGGCTGAACCCAGATTTCAGACTAAACACAACCTAGCCTAAACAGAAAAAATATTCCCTGGGAACACTATCAGCTCACCTTGGGAAACTCCAAATATACTCTCTGCTGGTCAAGCTGAGCAGCAGGTGGTCTGGCACATAGCACCAACCAATTAGGAGAGGCCAGGCCAAAGTTCCTAATGCCCAAAGGACTGCCTCAGCCAATCTTTTCTACAGGACAACTTGCCCTACATCTATTACCCAACCACGAAACTCTAAGTCTTTTAACTCTCTGCTTGCAGCTTTTCTGCCCAGATGTCATCCAATCATATACTGTAGATCCCATTTCTTTGTCTAAAACCTGTAACAGACGGCACTCAATTGAGACTCCAGGAAACTTCCCTGCACCTGCTGCATCAGTGCATTTGAGGTGTGTCCTGGGTTTGACCCTGCAATATAAACATATTCTTGCCACTGCATTTGGACTCTGATCTTGGGTGGTCTGTTCGGAGAGTCTCTCAAAATTTGGGCAAAACATTGTTAATAATTCCAAATATGCGTACTTAAGATAACCAGAGCTGGACTAGTGAACACTTAATATTCCTTCCAAAAGGAGATAGGTAAGACGATTGGCCCTTCCTGGGAATATCCAGTGCAAATCCAGCCCACCTAGGAAAGCACTCACAGCCCCACGCACAAGAGTTGCTGCAGCACACACAAACAGGCTCCCTCTTCTCCCCTACATTCAGTAGTTTTGCCAACACTTTACACTTCACCCAGCCCTCAATGTGTCCATCAACAGGCAAGACAGGAGGCCGACCTGTCACTGCTCAAAGCTCCTACCTTGGCTTGCAAGCTCTGCCCACTATGCCTACATCATCAGCCTCAGCTGCACCTCAGCATCAAGCCCAGCCAACCACTACTACCTAAGTCATCACTGCCCCACTCACAACACCTCCAGCACAAGCTACCCCAGCAGAGACAGCTTCTGTCCCCCCACCTACACCTACAGCCCCTCAACTCAGCACTCCCAGCTTCTCCCTGAGAATGTACAATACTTTACCCCCACAGACAGGGTTCTCCACCCAAGGGTCTCGACCCCCACACCAGCTATGTAGGTTGTGGTTCCACTTGTAACAGTGGCAAAATTCCTGTTGTGAAACAGCAAGGAAACACATGAGGGGCTGTGTTAAAGGGTCACAGCATTAGGAAAGTTGAAACCCACTGCCCTTCCCTGACCTTTGCAACCACAGCCCCCACCCCCTACTCTACCTCAGCAGGTCACAGTGCCCCACTGCTACAGGTGTTCTCTGCCAAATGAAGTTCAAGTTAGGATTCAGCCTTCTGCCTCCTATTCAGAAAGTGACCACTCACATCATAGCCTTGGCCTGGTGCTCTTCATTCCCTGCTCACTTATCTCACCATTCACACAGCCCAGCCCTCAACAACTGCCACAGCAGAAGCAGCCCTGGGCCCCCTTCTCCCTCAGCAGTTCTGGGCAACATTAAATAGAGATCAAAAGTTATACAGACACAATCCAGCAATCAGAGAAAGGCCAGACTTCACTCAAGCCCTGTATCAGCAAGAGAGCTCAGCCCACCACTGTTCAGTCATCTCTCAAAACCCCACACTAGTATACACCTACACAGCCCTGTCCTGCTCTTAGGGTGACCCTGCCTCCTCTCAGGTCAACTTCCAAAGCCCAGCCCAATTTTGTAAGTGATCACCTAGCCTCCCACCCTGGCAGCCCCTTACCTCCACACTGCAAGATCCATAGCCATGCCCCCAACACCTCTCCACTTCCTGCTTCCCTAGTAATCAGGTGGGTCCCTCACACCCAGGTTGGCCCTCACACCCCTGTCTGACTCTGTCTACCTCCTTGCTTCAGCTCTAAGCATTTCAGAACACCGCCCCTCCCCCACACTTGCTCCCCCTGGCCAGTACCTGTTCCCAAGGACACAAAGTTCCCTTCTCTAGCTCTTACTAGGTCCAGATCCACCCACCATTCACCCTAGCATACAAGACACGCCCACCACTATGACCTCAGCAGTCACAGCCCCACCCACAATACCAGCACCAGTCCTCCTGGTGCAGGGCACCCTATCCTTACTTCCAAGGTTTCTCATAGACTCCTTCTCCATTCAGCCCTGGCTCATCCCCTGACACTCTTTTTTGACTTCTCTCTGGGCCAGCTGTTATGGAGCCTTGCCCCTGCCCTCTTTAGAGCTCCTCAGGATGAGCCTGATCCAATGGTGTCCCTAATGGTTAGAGTAGCCTGCAGCACTGAAATCACAAACTGCATGTCTGCAGAAGACCAAGTCTTTAATCCCACCACTTGGGAAGCAGAGGCAGGCTGAGAACTGTGAGTTCCAGGCCAGCCTGGTCTAGAAAGTGAGTCAAGACAGTCAAGAAATCCTGTCTTGAAAAACCAAACGATCAAACAAAATAATGTTAAGAAGAAGATGAAGGAGGAGGAGAGGAAGAAGAAGGAGAAGAAGATGAAGAAGAAGAAGAAGAAGAAGAAGAAGAAGAAGAAGAAGAAGAAGAAGAAGAAGAAGAAGAAGAGAGAGGGATGAGCAAGGCTCAGGATCCAGGGCTCCTCAGGTCCTCAGGGGTTGAGGTATCCCTTCCTAGCAGCAGCAGCAGCTGGAGAAGGAGCCCACGGAAGATTTTTGAGAAGGAAAGCTGGAAGACCTTTCTTCCCCAGCTCTGCTCTGGAGAAGACTGGTAACTTACAAAGGTTTTCTTTGTCTCCCACTTTTTGTGAAGAGAACCTCTTCCTATCTACACACCCCATTAACAATGTGCTTCAAGCTCCTCATTCAGCAGACAGTGTTGTTGACTAAAGGGTACAAGACTTTGACAATGCACTCCCGTTTGTCCCTTTAGATGTCTGAAGACAGGCAGGCCGGGAGGCAGAGGAGAAGCCAGTTTATGTCACATACATGTGTCACCACCTTAAGCATGAGTCATTTCTCTCTATTCGGGTCCTGCCACAGCACAGCACACCTTTCGCCAGCCACTTCTGTCATTCTCTGCATCACAAAAAAAGACCAGTAGAACGTGGTGTGGTCAGTACAGCTGTGTTTCAGATTGGCTAGCCTAATCGATGTTGTTTTAGATCTATGGCTACTTCAACCTCCAGAGGGACAAGTCAGAGTTCCTGGGGAATACTGTCAGGAGCAAATTGATTAACATGGCTGTGGTTTGTGAGGCACAATCTCCATTCAAAGTGCAGGGCCACATCCAAAAATGGATGAGGCATTTCCTAACAGAAATCCCCCTAGGTTACATAAGGCCAAGAAAGATGACATGAAGTCCCAACAGGGGGTTCCCAACACACAGACACCTGCAGGCAACCTTTCCCCAGGGCCTTCTAGTACACTGAAAAAGAGCAACATCTCTGTAAGTGCTCCTGACAACTGTCTACCTCAGGAGACAAGTGGCCTGAGCAGAGAGGGCACATGTGATCATGGGACAGTTTCTTCATCAGCTACTGGTAAGATGGAAGGGGCAGGGCCTGCAGCAGGTAGCTCCTCAGCACACCTCAGGTACATGATGTCTATGTAGAACACTTGCCATTCCATCATGAAAGCTGACCTCTCAACCATCTCCCTAAGAGAGTCAGCTGAGGAGGAAGAGGTGGAGTGAGAGGAAGAGGAGGAATGGGAGGAAAGGGAGGAAGAGGAGGAAGAGATGGAGAAGGAGAAGCAATATGCAGATAACACAAGTATAATCTGCACACTGTTCAAAAACAAAACAAGCTCCGGAAATCAGGTCCACTAAAGACTGGGAAAAAGTCACCCTTTTTCCTAAATTGGGCCAGTTTCAGTTCTACTACATTACAACAAATCTCATGGTGCTGAATATACATCTTAAAGTTCAGCCCAGAGTCTGAGTGCTATGCTAGGTAACCCATGGCTCTATTCGAGAGGCCCAGGCTTCCACACCCTTGGGTCAGCCTTGCCCTTCCCTGGACAGCAGCTGCAGTTTTATGCCCTCAGCAAACTGGGTGCAGAAGGCTATAGCTACTGACCTGGTGGTGTCTCCTCACACTGCTCAGGTATCTAGAAGCAGGAGATTCCATTCTCCTGGGTCTCTGCCCTCTGCAGATGTTGCCAGGAAGTTTCTCAGCAGCAGCCAAGGGTCAGAGCCAAGCATCCCTTAGCCCTGTATAAGCACACCTCAAACTACTGCCTGTCTGCTAAGAGATGGACACTACTGTACCCTGGCCTGCGTGATGCAGACCTTTTTGCTCAGGGCATTTTGAGACCTAGCTTCTAGGAATTGGGGTCAGAACAAAAGGGCTAGTGCACAGCAGAATTTTAGCAGACCCATTGTATCTAGCCTGAATCTGGAGTGACAGCAGCTAAGCTGTGAAGCTGCCTTTGGTCAGTGATCATTATCTCAGAGTCTTTGTGTTATTGTCTTGAAGGTTTCTCAGAGCCTTTGCATAAACCCAGTGCTCTGACCTGTCTGGTAACCCAGGAAGTCTCACATGCCTGAGGTGATGGCTCTTTCCAGATAGTCCCTGGATCACATAGGAACTTTGGGTGTGTGGACATTGACTCCCAAGAGATGCCTTTTCTTATTTCGAGACAGGGTTTCTCTGTTTTAGGCCTGTTTGTCCTGGAACTCTGTCTGTATACCAGGCAGGCCTTGACCTCACAGAGTTCTACCTGCTTTGGCATCCCCTGAGTGAGTGCTGTGATTAAAGGCAGTGACACCTTTTTTTGGTGTAACAGTGAAAAGAGAATTTAGGTCCAGGTGTCATGGTGCAAGCCTGTGATCTCAGAACTAAGGGAGACAGAAGCAGACAGATCAAAGTGAGTTCCATGCTCTGACTTGAATTTCCAGCAACTAATCATGGTGGTTAACAACCATCTATCGTGAGAACTGGTGCCCTCTTCTGGCGTGCAGGCACACATGCTGTCTAAATAATCAATATGTCTTAAAGTTTTTTTTCTTTAAGATCCTAATGTACAGCTTATATTTTAGCCCTTTGAACTCACATAGTGTCTTTTCTTGGGCTGTTTAGCTGTGTTTTGTATCTTTGTCCTAGTGTCAGATGGTCTCCTGACCCAGGACAGGTATATTGGAGGAAATTTTAAAACAAGCATGTTTGGGTTGGGAGACGGGGTGTCTAATCCAACTCCAGAGCCAGCTCTTTAATAGAGTAGTACAGCATGAAGCAATAGAATTTCAACCAAAATTAATGAAAAGAGATGGGGAACAATATGCCATTCTCACCAAAGGAAAAGCCAACCAAGAGGGAATTCCAATTCAGAATATCTTTGACTAGTATACATGGGCCTGATTTGTGGAGTTGGTACAGTCCCATCAATGGTTAATTTATTTTTTTAATTTTAATTTTATTAATTTATTCAGATTACAAGTCAATTGCTATCCTGTCACTTGTAGCCTCCCATTCCAACATCCTGCTTTCACTCTATTACCCTCCACTAGGTCTGAGACAGAGCAGGACCTCCTCCCCCACGATATGGTCATAGGCTATCAAGTCTCCATATGCTCCTTGACTAGGGCCTTTGCAAAGGCGCCACATTGAGGAATTCCCCATGGGAAAGAGGACTGCTTAAATGAGAGGATAAAACTAGGTCCCAAGAGGGGCTGTGGAAGATTGGCTGCACTTAGGGGGACCCCAGGAGTATAGTCCAGAGGCTGTGGTGTGTGCTGCCCCAGAGCAGGTCTTCTGGTGGGAACGAGACCCTTTCCCTCCCTAAGGTCCTTCCTGGTAGAAATCAGCCCATGAGGTCTACTTCAGAGTTTTCTAGAGAGCAGAGGTCACATGAATTTCCTGGTCAATGTGCAAGTCAGGGCCTCAGGGCCTAAGCACAGGCGAAAAGTGTCAAGCAAGTGTGAATCTTGTTCTGGGTCCTAAAGCAAAGTTCACAGTGACTGTGGTCATAAGCCCCCTCAAACCTTTGCATCCCCATCTACATCCATGGAGATATCTGGATACAGGACCTGGGGTGCCAGGAGCCAATTTATGAGGTTCCTGAAGGGAAGGAGCCTGGTGGTTTATCCAGCATTCCAGGGACTTGGGTTGGAGCTCAGAGCTATTTTGTGACACAAGTATTCCAGCATCTGGGGACTTGATGGGGAAGCCATTTTGTTTCATGCCCAACAGGGAGAGGCTAAGTGAAATGGGCAGGTGAGTTTTTTTGGCACCCAGGGACTTGGGGCAAGGGTTCAGAACCATTTTGTGATGCAAGAATTTCAGCATCCAGGGACTTGAAGGAGGTGCCATTTTGTGCCATGCCCAAGAGGCAGACTATGTTGCTGCCCTTTCTGAGTCACAGTGGGCAGTTTATAGCTGGAAAAGGCCCTTTTCCGGATCTAGACCTTTTAAGAGAATGCAGTGTTGACACTGGTTTGCGTATCTCCAAGGGCCTCATGAGTGTTGGCATGAATACCTTGCCTGGGGCCAATCTCAGGGGTCCCAAAGGCAGCATGAAAGTGAGCATAGGGGGTGGGGAGGCCAAGCACCAGCGAGAGGGGCCCAGGATGTTTCAGCTCTTCCCCTGTGTGATCACTGCAATAAACAGGGTCCCATTAGACAGAATCAGCCTTCACCTGCCACTCGCTGTGGACACAAACCTAAAGGGGTGATTTTTGGAGGTGGGGTTACTCACTACAGTGTCTTAGCACTCATTGAGTGTGTCAGACCCAAGAGGACAGCAGAAGCCCCACTCCACCTCACAGGAACCTCTGGACTCGGGAGACAAGGTTCATATCACACTCTCACCTGGTTCTCAGGCATGGGGCCAGTTTGGGGTTTCAGAAGCAGGCATGGCCCCAAGCCAGACCCCAGACAGACAGGTAGACAGGGAAATTGAAGCTACTTTGTATTCTTTTGAGGCTCTAAGAAAGCAGCCTAGGCTGACATGAGGTATTATCACAGCCCTGCCTTCCATGTCTTTGTCTTAGGACTTGAGAGTGTGAGAGCTGAGTTGTTAGCTTCCTGCTGCTTAGAGGTTGCCTGAGGGCCAGCTGACAAGGAAGATCTCCTTCTCTGCCATTTCCCATGCAAAAGAATTTCCTGGAGGGCAAGGCAGGCTCTCAGAGGCAAGGTCACAACACAAGCTGAACTGTGGACACAGTTTTCACACACACACACACACACACACACACACACACACACACACACACACACACACACTTCAGACAACAGGCACTCACCCTAACACAGAAGAGACAGACACACATAGGGATAGATACACACAACAGAATCACAAGACAGCTTTCAGGCAGGCACATGTTCAGACTCATACAATCAAGAGACCTGGGGCATTAGACACAGGGAGCATGAAGTAATGAATTCAAATCTGGGCTCATCCTAGGAGTTGGAGCTCAGTAAGGACAAGGAAGGGTGAGTTTATTTAGCAGTAAGTCTCAGAGGCTGAAAACATCCTAGGCCTGGGTTAGAGTGTACAGAGGTAAGGAGATTCCAGGACCAGGCCTAGGCTAGCAGACAGAGGCAATAGTCCTCTGAGACAACAGTTGAAACAGGCAAATAAAAGAGCTTTTCACAGAACCCCATTCAGAGCTTCTGGACCAGCCTCCCTCTATTCGCTTTTGCTGCTGTGTCCTAGGTGGACACCTTCCGCATGTCCACTTCCCATTGCAATTCTTCCTTAGTCAGGCAAGATTCCTATGAGCCAACTGCTGAGCCGAATGTGCAGGCTTTATTATCTGTAGCAGTCAGATAAAACTATCACCATAGCTAGGGGATGTACCATTGCATGCCTCACAGAGGAAGATGCTTGTGCCTGGATTCCCCTGGCAGATACTGCACTACAACCCATCTTTTTACTCTGTCAGTTTCTTTTAGGTCTCATGTGCCAGGTGACTTTCATGGAGGAGCTGGGCAGAAGGGATTGTCCACCCCAAACACAGAAGACACATAACAAAGAGAAATTCCATTTAGTTTGCCTTGTCGAACCAATGAGTTTAGTGAGGTCACCACAGGACTGTGGATAACTCCAAAGCAACTATACCGCTGGGGGATTCTTTGCTCAACTTATAAGCAGGCACACTATGGAAGCATTCCACTCAGCTTCATAAGAAGTTATAACACAAAAGAGTCCCCCAAATCAGGGGTCACTGTCACAAATGTCTACCACTGAGGGCTTCCTTCGGGCTATATACAGGCACATATGCTCTTCCAAAGATTCTTATCCTAGGCAACTATTTCATAGGTGAAAAGAGGAGGAGTTTAATGACCAAGTGCCCTTTGAAAATCCCATGATGCCTGCCAAGTCCATGGGTTCTTTGAGGCCTCAAAGCTCCCCTTTCCCTTTTTGAGGAAACCAGAGAAGGGCTTGGAAACCGCAAGGACTTGTGCAGGTGCTTAGAGATGTACTACCTAAACATCATGTCCAACCTTGGGCAAACAGCCCCAGCAGGCTGAGGGAGGCTAGCTTCCCATGGTGACCCTCCTGGAGTAGACTGAAGTCAGCTCTAAGTTCTGCTCAGGGTTTACACTCCCAATCCCTTTGTCCATTCATAGACATTTTTTTTTATAATCTTGTGGGGGTTTGTTGTTGTTGTAGTTTTTGTTTTTTCCTTTGAGACAAGATTTCTCTGAGTAGCCTTGCCTGTCCTAGAACACAATCTGTAAATCAGGCTGGCCACAAAGACACATAGATCTGCCTGTGTCTGCCGCCTGAGCTCTGGGATTAATGGCATGTGACATCACCAGCAGCTCAGACACTCCTTAAAATGGGAAGGATTCTATAGCAGCTGCAGTGTCTACATCACCCCAAATGAATAAAGACACTTCAATAATGGTGACTTTCACAACCTCTTCCCCACCAGTCCATTCCCACTCAAGGGCTCTCTCCCTGTACCTGAGTGGTCACCAGAGTTAATAGGCTACTGCCATAGTTTGGTCGTTGAGTATCCTCCAGTGGTCCACTGTGGCAGCGGTTTGCATTATTAAGGCATGCCTCTGACAGACTGTGCTCGCTCAGGGCAGAATGTCTCCCTCTTCTCTACCCTGTTCTGTGCTTTAAGCACTTGGGCCTGTCACACTGGCCTGCCAGGATGTGTTATTGTCTCCTGAGCTGAAAAAGGCATGGGAAGAAACTGAGACTACTGTCCTTGCAAACTGCCTCAGGTTTCTCTACGTGGGAAGGACACAGACTGCTTAACTGAAAAGCCCCACAATTCAGAGGCATCCAAAGCCCTACACTTTATTTATTTCCGTGCAGGAGCTTACTGATGAAACCCAGCAAAAAAGAGGAGGGCAGAGCCAACAGTTAAAACGCCTCAGGACAAAGGAGGAAGCGTGCACCCAGGTATGGGACATGAGTAAAACTGGTGAGCCGCCTGGACAGAATCTTATTCAAGTCCTCTTCCACTAAGCATGGGAGGAATCCTCACTGCACTAACACTTAGAAACAGGGTGCTGGTCTTCAGAGAGTTCAAACTGTGCTACATACTGGGAGGCGGGGCACCACTCCTGTTCTATCTGGTTGTGGTTTCCCAATGTAAATCTGTATCTCCCTCTGCAGACTGGTGCTGGATGCAAATGAACACACCACAGCCTCTGCTGTCCCTCATCTGAGGTGGAGTGCGGCTTCCTTCCACCACACCTTCCACACCTAGACTCAGTCAATAAACACATGAGCAGTGGTGCCTATTACTATGTTCAAAGTAGCACCCAACATGTCAGTGATGGTGCAAAGCCCTAAGCAGGAGGACTTTGCCTGGGTGAGCAGAAGGATTGTTATTGGGTAAAGGGAGGCCAAAAGGCTGTTTTCAGCTTAGGGGAAGCCTCCCTTAAAGTAACAGCAACCTCCCTTAACCTGCCCCAGAGGACAAAATTCTTGGGCAATGGCAGTAGTTCAGGGTCAATCCAAATGTCCTGTACCAGTTCAAAGAACCTAGCCTACGTACCGTCCTAAAAATAAATGTTCTTCCTTACCTCCCAGTTTGGTTCTGCTCTCTTCTAGGAGAGAGAAAGGGAGAGAGAGAGAGAGAGAGAGAGAGAGAGAGAGAGAGAGAGAGAGAGAGAGAGAGAAGAGAGAGAGAGAGAGAGAGAGAGAGAGAGAGAGAGAGAGAGAGAGAGAGAGAGAGAGAGAGAGAACGCCCAGGAGTGCCTCTGCAGCTTGATCTCCAACAAGCTTTTCTTTCTACCAATGTAGCAGGCTAATTAACTGTGTCCTCACTTATACCTATTAGGTTTGGATGGCTTCAGTCATGTCTAGCTAAGCAAGTAGAAATTCTCCTTAGGATTTAACGAAAACTATTTTATTTTATTTTATTTATTCTCCTCCTCCTCCTTTTTCTCTCCCTGTATCTCTCTCTCTCTCTCTCTCTCTCTCTCTCTCTCTCTCTCTCTCCTTCCCTCCCTTCCTCCCTGACTGAGTGTGGGTGGGTTGCTGTCAGGCAGGGTCCATATGAAAATAACTAGTGAACAAATTGTGTGAATTGCTCTCTCCTGTGGAAGGCTGGGTTGGATTAAAAGTGTGCACCGCCAATCCAGCGATGTTGTGCTTGTTAAGAACCTTGTTTGGCATAAGAGATCACTTTTATAAGACCTTCTGTCCCCAGGTTTATCTTCCCCATTTCCAAAATTCTATCTTTCTTGTCTCCTGACACCTCCCTCTCAGGACCTTGTTACTGAAGAGTGACCTGCAGGTTCAGTCAAACTGCCACCTGAAAGGGTGTACCTGAGTACAGGAGAGAGACTAGGCATTCCTGGGATACCTCTATCCATATCTGTATACTGATTACATATATATACGTAAGAAGTGGTGCCCGGCAGAGAAGAATCAGCAGTAAACATGGGACAGCCATATTCTAAAGAGGACGTTTGCAGCATTAGATGCTTTGCTTCTGCACACTAGTTCTTATAATAAATTATTAAAGCACTTCAAAAGCTTCTTTATTTTCATTCTAAAAGCCTGACCTTGCTTCCCTGACAAAGTTTCTGTGAATTTAAAGGCATGAGAACGTGCAGGTAAAACTCACAGACAGAACACCACCTATGACGCCAACTAAGCTTCTGCACCACCTACCCCCAGCTGGGGCAGAGCTTAGAGCAAGGGAGGAGCAAGCAAGGGAGGGATAATTTGCACTAGGAAATTTGCTTTAAAATTGCTTAGATCCACAGGATGAAGTTAATTTAACTGTAGTGCAACACCCCCAAATTTCTGGTTATTCCATAGACCAAAGCAGACTGGAGGAGAAAACATCAAAAAAAAATTTAAAAGGTGTAGGAACAAAGGGTGACATCAGTGCTTAAATTACTTCATAATGCCAGATGGAACAAGGAAAATGGATTTCTTCTGTTGGTGTTATGTTTTTGTTTTTGTTTTTGGTGAAACAGTTATAGAATCTCCAAAAATGGCTCCTACTGGTTCCTCTGAGCCAATGTTCCTACCACAGCAGTGGTTTTACAGACCAATGGGCCAAAGACAAGAAGAGATACATGAAAACAGAAAGAAAATTAGAAAGAATAGCTGCAGTGGCTGGGTGGCTCTGCAGGACCCTGCACTAGTTCCAGGAGGTGAGCAGAACCTACAGCAGGGGAGGAAGCTTGCCTGAGTGGGGGCTGTTGTTTGGTTATTCACTCACTCACTCACTCCCTCACTCACTCATTTTCTTTATATCCCTACTGCAGGCCACACCCTCCTCTCCTCTGGGTCCCAGAGTCCTACCCTGTTTTCTCTCTCAGCCCCCTCCTCTTCTCAGAAAATGAGAGTGCTCACCCATCAACTCACCTCAGCACATCAAGGGTTTTTTAAAGGTGGCCTAGATGCTGGTGTCTGGGGGCACAAAGGGTGGGGTGACTGGCAGCCTGGCAGCCTGGCCTTAGGCCCCAGACCCTCCTCCACACCAAGCCTCTCAGGAGAGCCACTTGCTAATGAAGGTGAGCCAAAGCCATGGCCTGGCATGTGGCACAGAGCAGGTAGGACAAATGTGCCTGAGAGGGCACAGGCAGGCACTGACACACAGCTTCACAGTGACAATGCTAAAATGTTTCTGCCCTTCAATGCCTTTTTCTATCTTCTCTCCTGCTCTGATTAATTTCTACACATCAGGTTTTACCAGCTCAAACTTCCAATTGGAAACACTCTCTTGGATGCAAGGAGGTCTAATGAGCTCCCATCAATCCAAGCAGAGCACCTGCTGCTCTCAAATGACCTGTGGCATTTAAGCCAAAGGGCTGACTGTAGAATGTGGGATTTGACCCTCCTATTTCAGTTCATAGGTGTTTTTTCTTTCTCCATAAGTCCTTTAACCCCCTTTCCTGGGACAGTCAGTCAGAATAGCCTTCTGGCTCTGTGACAGGGACAAGGAGAACAGAGCAGCCTAAGAGATATATATATAAAAAAAAAAATAAAGGCTAAAACTGAGCTGGTAATGTGTCCATGAAGAGAGTTACAATGTATCCATCCTTCCTCTCTTCTCCACCCACCCTATCAACTACCTATGAGATCAACTTCCTAGACCCAAAGAGATGTTTGTGTTGTGACTTTGATGTTATGTTTACTTTAATTTTGATACAGTCTTACATGATACATAACAATAACGTAGCACTTCAAAAAACTAACAGTTTACCACTGACAAATTTCAACAACAACAACAGCAAGAACAACAAAATACTTAAAGTAGCTGGGGGTAAAGAGCTGCTAAAGGAAGGTAGCCTCTGTTGGGTCTCAATTCCCTAAAGAGTACTTAGTTGTTCCAAGCAGGCCTTCTCAGGAAATTTTATATACAGGTGGGATGGGGCTTTCTCTATAGTACTATTAAATCTCATGGTATTAATAGATAGAAATGTGATGTGGCTAAAATAAACATATTTTGCTATATAAGGGTTTGTATATAAAGACTGAGGTGGATATATATTTGCAAAAGAAACACACACACACACACACACACACACACACACACACACAAGAGGGTTTCTCATAACCTATAAAATCCCAAGTAAGTTATTTAAAGTACACAGAGGATGAATAAGCTATATAAGGCATATGAAGAATAAAAATTAAAGGCAATATTATGCTGTTAAAGACTATAAGGGACATGTTTAGCGATTAAAAACAGGCTGTAAAGTATATCAAATAAAGGTTTTAAAATATCTCCTCATTCAGCAGACAGTGTTGTTTACTAAAGGGTACAAGACTTTGACAATGCACTCCCTTTCTCCCTTAGATGTCTGAAGACAGGCAGTCAGGGAGGCAGAGGAGAAGCCAGTTTACATCACATACATGTGTCACCACCTTACACATGAGTCATTTTTCTTTACTGGGGTCCTGCCACAGCACAGCACACCTTTTGCCAGCCACTTCTGTCCTTTTCTGCATCACAAAAAAAGACCAGTAGAATGTGGTGTGGTCACTATAGCTACATTTCAAATTGGCTAGCCTAATCCATTTTGTTTTAGATCCATGGCTACTTCAACTTCCAGAGGGACGAGCCAGAGCTCCTGGGGAATACTGTCAGGAGCAAATCGATTAATGTGGCTGTGGTGAGCGAGGCACAATCTCCGTTCACAGGTGCGGGGCCACATCCAAAAATGGATGAGGCTTTTACCTACCAGATGTTCTTCTAGATTACATATGGCCAAGAAAGATGGCATGAAGTCCCACCAGGGGCTTCCCAACACACAGACACCTGCAGGCAACATTTGCACAGGGCCTTCTAGTACACTGAAAAAGAGCAACATCCCTGTAAGTTAACTGCCCCTGACACCTGCCCACCTCAGGAGACAAGTGGCCTGAGCAGAGAGGGCACACCTGATCATGGGACTGTTTCTCCATAGGCTACTGGTAAGATCAAAGGGGCAGTGCCTGCAGCAGGTAGCTCCTCAGCACACCTCAGGTACATGATGTCTATGTAGAACACTTGCCATTCCATCATGAAAGCTGACCTCTCAACCATCTCCCTAAGAGAGTCAGCTGAGGAGGAAGAGGAGGAGTGAGAGGAAGAGGAGGAAGGGGAGTAAGAGGAGGAAAAGATGGAGGAGCAATTAGCAGATAAAACAAATATAATCTGTGCACTGTTCAAAAACAAAACAAGCTCCAGAAATCCCAGTCCACTCATGACTGGGGAAAAATAACCATTTTTCTGAAAATGGGCCAGTTTCAGTTCCTACTACATTAAAACAAATCTCATGGTACTGAATAAAGATCTTAAAGTTGAGCCCAGAGTCTGCTTGCTATGCTAGCTAACCCTTGGGTCAGCCTTGCCCTTCCATGGACAGCAACCACAGTTTTATGCCTCAGCAAACTGGGT
>NW_026131801.1:0-145895 GCF_903995435.1 Acomys russatus | reverse complement strand
CCAACGAATTTTGTCCTTTGGGGCAGGTTAAGGGAGGTTGTTGTTAATTTAAGGGAGGCTCCACTAAGCAGAAAACAGCCTTTTGGCCTCCCTTTACCCAATATCAATCCTTCTGCTCACCCAGCCAAAGTCCTCCTGCTTAGGGCCTTGCCCCATCACTGACATGTTGGGTGCTACTTTGAACATAGTAATAGGCTCCACTGCACATGTGTTTATTGACTGAGTCTAGGTGTGGAAGGTGCAGTGGAAGGAAGCCGCACTCCACCTCAGATGAGGGACAGCAGAGGCTGTGGTGTGTTCATTTGCCTCCTACACCAGTCTGCAGAGGGAGATACAGATTTACATTGGGAAACCACAACCAGATAGAGCAGGAGTACTTAGTTGTTCCAAGCAGGCCTTCTCAGGAAATTTTATATAAAGGTGGGATGGGGCTTTCTCTATAGTACTATTAAACCTCATGGTATTAATAAATAAAAATGTATTGCGGCTGAAATAAAAAACTTTTGATATATAAGGGTTTGTGTATAAAGCTTGAGATAGATATATATTTGGAAAAAAACCCAAGAGTCTTTCTCATAACCTATAAAATGATATCTTTGATGTGTTCTTCGATTCGGTTTGTTAGTCTACTTTTCATCAGTGTTCATAAGGGAAATTGGCCTGAAATTGTTTTTCTTTGATGGCTCTTTGTGTGTTCTAGGGACCAGAATGACTGTGGCCCCATAGAGTGAGGTTGGAAATGTTCTTTCTGTTTCTATTTTGTGCGATAGTTTGAATAGTATTGGTATTAGCTCTTCTTTGAAAGTCTGGTAGAATTCTGAGCTAAAATCATCTGGCCATGAGGCATTCCCCCCTCCCCCAGGTTGGGAGACATTCAGTGACTACTTCTTTTCCTTAAGGATTATAGAGGTATTTAACTTCTTTTCCTGATCTTGAT
Source organism: Acomys russatus (assembly GCF_903995435.1). Classification (NCBI taxonomy): domain Eukaryota; kingdom Metazoa; phylum Chordata; class Mammalia; order Rodentia; family Muridae; genus Acomys; species Acomys russatus. Next base: position 144,958 of record NW_026131801.1, on the reverse strand, counting down.
TTAGATTTGGAAATGAAATCTACCAAAATAATTGTCCGTTTCATGGCCATGTTCTGCAAGCCAAGGGTGGCTCAATGTTGCCTTGCCTTTAGAGTCTGCACTGTGAAAGTGAGCTGACAGGGCCTTTACTTAGCTGCCTTCTCGGCACCATACCACCCCTGCCCTTCTGAGCCCACAGTGGTCACACCGTCCTGCCCAAGTGAGGAGAAGTCCATTTTGGAATATATCCTCCTCCTCTCTCCTAGGTATGGGCTTCTAGTATGGGCTTTGGGGTCTGAAACTTGGTTCTGGTGCCTCAGCTGCAGCCTGGTGAGTACCGATTGAGCTTCCAGCTCCACACAATCTTGTAGGATGCTAATAGTTCTGGGCACAGCAAACATGGCCTGATGATGAGAAGCTGTGGACCGAAGGACAGAGACCCACAAAAGTTTGTATTCCATTCAATCCATGCCACACACCGGCCTGCTGCTTGTGTGAGAACAGGACCAATGGAATTCACCTGCTGGGATCCATGGTCAGGACTGTCACCAGGTTCACAGGAAACCTGGAGAGTTCTCATTGAGCAACGGGGACCTGACAGACAGACTGCACTCTGAGGACCCTACACCTGTCCAATAGGCATCTCAGATAAGAAGGCCAGTGGGGTTCAGTTTCCCCAAGGCTTTACATGCAACAGTATCTGTGGGTACACTTGTGCATTTTCTTCTGTTGCATCCTGCATGTTCTTCCTAAGGACAAGGCCACTTATGCAAACTGATTAACTGCCCAGATGCATGCTGCTTCCTGTGGTCCTTGACCCAGAGAGAAGGAACCTCCAATTGCCCTGGCTAGCAGCCCCAAGTGGGACCAGAGTGAGGTACTCATTTCTGTTCCCCATGAGACCTGCCCTCCTTGCATTTCTGGACAGTTAAGAGGGGCCAGAATGCAGTTACTCACATCATAATAATTAGATGGGGCAAGGCTGTACATATCTGGCCATGTGTCTCTGAGTCAGGGCTCCTGGGGACCTACCTTCTAGGAACTGGGGTCAGAACAAAAGGGCTAGTGCGCAGCAGAATTTTCGCAGACCCATTGTATCTAGCCTGAATCTGGAGTGACAGCAGCTAAGCTGTGAAGCTGCCTTTGGTCAGTGATCATTATCTCAGAGTCTTTGTGTTATTTTCTTGAAGGTTTCTCTGAGCCTTTGCATAAACCCAGGGCTCTGACCTGTCTGGCAACCCAGGAAGTCTCATAAGCCTGAGGTGATGGCTCTTTCCAGATAGCCCCTAGATCAGATAGGAACTTTGGGTGTGTGGAAATTGACTCAAAAAAGATACTTTTTCTTATTTCGAGACAGAGTTTCTCTGTTTTAGGCCTGGTTGTCCTAGAACTCACTCTGTATACCAGGCTAGCCTTGGCCTCACAGATTCCCACCTGCTTTGGTGTCCCCTGAGTAAGTGCTGGGATTAAAGGCAGTGACACCTTTTTTGTGTAACAGCAAAAAGAGATTTTAGGGCCAGGTGTCATGGTGCAAGCCTGTGATCTCAGAACTAAGGGAGGCAGAAGCACGCAGATCTAAATGAGTTTGAGGCCAGCCAGGTCTAAACGCGTGTCTAGGACAGAGAAGGCTACACAGAGGAACATTATCTTGGGAAAAGAGAAAGATGGAAAGAAAAGAAAGAAAGAGAAAGAGAGAAAGAAGAGATAAGAAAGAAAGAAACCCTATCTATAAAAGAAAATAAAGATTACTATACCCAGGTAAAATTTGATAATCACAAAGTTAGTCATTCAATGAGATCCCAGCAACCATGCTTAGTAATCCTTCCTGTATGTTTTTTGTAAGTCACTGATTTTTAAAAAGATATTTATTTATTTATTATGTATACAGTGTTTTGACTGACCAATGGTACTCTGTGCTGCTGTGCATCCCCTCACCTAGGGTGGGGGTCTTTCAGCCTGACCCTGGATGCATGGCCAGGACACTGTGGGCTGGAGGCCTGTGCTGCCTGGTGGCCAAAAGGCTGAGCCCACCCAGGGACTGAAAGCCTTGGAATCCACTCTAAGGGAAGGAAACAAGGAAACTCTGGAGCAGAGCTTGTGCCCTTTGCCCTCCTGTGGCTGTGGTCTCCGTCCTGGAGGGTCTCAAGCAGTGCTGGGCCTGCCCCACCTCCTGCCACCCACTCTTCCTCCTTCCTCCTGAGTGTGGAGGCAGCCAGATGGCAAGCTCTGTGCTGCTCCTCCTGGGCCCTCCCCTTCTTGCCATTAGGCTGTGAGCTCAGTGAGGAGGCCCAGGTCACATGCCTTGTGTGCCCTGAAACTCCACTGACATTGATGCTCTGCTGCTTCTCAACAACATGCCCAGCAGAGGGGTTTTGCTTAAGGACAGGCCATGCAAACCTGGGGTTGGTGCTGTTGTGCCTGTCTGTGCAGTTTGAGAGTCTGAGGTCGGGAGGGGAATTGGCACTCTCTGGATAGGATGGAGGCTTCTAGAGAAAAGGTCCCCACAAGGTCGTGCCAACAGAAGTGGCCATGCCTGTTGGAACAGAGAGGAGGGAGTGTCCCCTTGCCCTATTCAGGTGTCACCACTGTGTGAGTTGACATCAGCATAGAGACAATCAGTCCTCTGATTGTCCTGCCTGCTGACTCACTCTGAGGTCACTGTCTCCAGTACCAACCCTAACTCCAGCTGAGAAGCACCTACAGAAGAGACCATGCTGCTCCTTTTGGTCAACAAATTCTGGACTGCTAGGTCCAAAGACATCTAGTTCCCCTTCACGAAAAGGAACCGCTTCCCTTCTGTCAGGCAAAATGGGCAGATAGCTGTGTCTGATGCCTATGAGCACAGCAAACCTCGGGCTGCCTTCCTGGCTACTTCAGTATAACAAATGTTTGTTTAAAAATCATTGAGTTGCGAAAAAAAAAAAAACATACAGGAAGGATTATTAAGCATGGTTGCTGGGATCTCATTGAATGACTTACTTTGTGATTATCAAATTTTACCTGAGTAAAGCAATCTTTATTTTCCTTTATAAATAGGGTTTCTTCCTTTCTCTTCTCTCCTCTCTCTCTCTCTCTCTCTTCTTTTTCTTCCTTTGTCCCTTTCTTTTTTCCCAAGATAAGTTTCCTGTGTGTAAACTTGTATGTCCTAGACTCACGTTTTAGACCTGGCTGGCCTCGAACTCACCTAGATCTGCCTGCCTGTGCCTCCCTTAGTTCTGAGATCACAGGCTTGCACCATGACACCTGGCCCTAAAATCTCTTTTTACTGTTACACAAAAAAGGTGTCATTGCCTTTAATGCCAGCACTCACTCAGGGGATGCCAAAGCAGGTGGAACTTTGTGAGGCCAAGGCCGGCCTGGTCTACAGAGTGAGTTCTAGGACAACCAGTCCTAAAACACCTTCCGCATGTCCACTTCCCATTGCAATTCTTCCTTAGTCAGGCAAGATTCCTATGAGTCGACTGCTGAGCAGAACGTGCAGGCTTCATTATCTGTAGCAGTCACCATAAAACTATCACCATAGCCAGGGGATGCGACATTGCAGGCCTCATAGAGGAAGATTCCGTGCCTACATTCCCCCAGCAGATACTGCACTGCAACACATCTCTTTTACTCTGTCAGTTTCTTTTAGGTCTCATGTCCCAGGTGTCTTTCAACGAGGAGCTGGGCAGAAGGGATTGTCCACCCCAAACACAGAAGACACATAACAAAGGAGAATTCCATTTAGTTTGGCTTGTCGAATCAATGACATTAGTGAGGTCACGACAGGACTGTGGATAACTCAAAAACAGCTATTCTGTTGGGGGATTCTGTGCTCAGCTTATAAGCAGGCACACTATGGAAGCATTCCACTCAGCTTCATAAGAGGTTATAACATACAGAGTCACCCAAAGCAGGGGTAATGGTCACAAATGTATACCACTGAGGGCTTCCTTAGGGCTATATACAGGCCCATATGCTCTTCCAAAGATTCTTACCCTAGGCAACTGTTTCATTAGGTGAAAAGAGGAGGAGTTTCCTGACCAAGGGTCCCTTGAGCATCCCTTGACCCCTGCCAAGTCCATGTGTTCTTGAGGCCTCAAAGCTCCCCTTTCCCCTTTTGAGGAAATCTTTGTAGGCCCAATCTCCGCAAGGACTTGTGCAGGTGCTTAGAGATGTAGTAATTAAACATCATGTCCAGCCTTGGGCAAACAGCCCCAGCAGGCTGAGGGAGGCTAGCTTCCCATGGTGACCCTCCTGGAGTAGACTGAAGTCAGCTCTAAGTTCTGCTCAGCGTTTACACCTTCCCAATCATCCCTTGGTCATTCACAGACATTCTTTTTACAATCTTTTGGGGATTTTCTTTGTGTTCTTGAGACAAGATTTCTCTGTGTAGCCTTGCCTGTCCTAGAACTCAATCTGTAAACCAGGCTGGTCTCAAAAGCACATAGATCTGCCTGCCTCTGCCGCCTGAGCTCTGGGATTAATGGCATGTGACATCACCAGCAGCTCAGATACTCCTTAAAATGGGAAGGATTCTATAGCAGCTGCAGTGTCCACATCACACCAAATGAATAAAGACACTTCGATAATGGCGACTTTCACAACCTCTTCCCCACCAGTCCCTTCCCACTCAAGGGCTCTGTCCCTGTACCTGAGTGGTCACCAGAGTTAATAGGCTACTGCCATAGTTTGGTCGTTGAGTATCCTCCAGTGGTCCATTGTGGCAGGGGTTTGCATTATTAAGGCATGCCTCTGACAGACTGTGGTGGCTCAGGGCAGACTGCCTCCCTCTTCTCTACCCTGTTCTGTGCTTTAAGCACTTGGGACTGTCACACTCACCTGCCAGGATGTGTTATTATCTTCTGAGCAGAAAAAAGCATGGGAAGTAACTGAGATTACTGTCCTTGCAAACTGCCTCAGGTGTTTCACTGTGGTAATACGAAGCTGGCTAAGGCAGCTTGTAAAGACCCCCAAGAAAGTGCCAGCCTCGGTCTTAAGGACATGTGTAAGAAACATGACATTTCTCTACATGGGAAGGACACAGACTGCTCAACTGAAAAACCCCACAATTCAGAGGCGTCCAAAACCCTACACTTTATTTATTTATATGAAGGAACTTACTGCTAAAACCGAGCAACACAGAGGAGGGCAGAGCACACATGTAAAAAGGCTCAGGATGAAGGAGGAAGCGTGCACCCATGTATGGGACATGAGTAAAACTGGTGAGCCGCCTGGATAGAATCTGATTCAAGTCCTCTTCCACAAAGCATGGGAGGCATCCTCTCTGCACTACCACTTTGAAACAGGGTGCTGGTCTTCAGGGAGGTCAAACTGTGCTACATAGTGGGAGGCAGGGCACCACTCCTGTTCTATCTGGTGGTGTTTTCCCAATGTAAATCTGTATCTCACTCTGCAGACTGGTGCTGGAAGCAAATGAACACACCACAGCCTCAGCTGTCCCTCATCTGAGGTGGAGTGCGGCTTCCTTCCTCTGCACCTTCCACAGCTAGACCTATAAAATCCCAAGTAAGTTATTTAAAGTACACAGAGGATGCCTAAGCTATATAAGGCATATGAAGAATAAAAATGAAAGGCAATATTATGCTGTTAAAGATTATAACGTCCATGTTTAGCAATTAAAACAGACTGTATAGGATATCAAATAAAGGTTTTAAAATATCTGACTCTCATTACATAATAACTGAAAGTATCAGACTGATGTAACTGATCTTCTGGGTGATTTTCATGTGCTGCCTTGCACTGCTCTCTTGAATGATTCTGGCATATCATCAACTATTCCTATTTGTTTGTCATTGGGAGGTCCCTATGTGTCCCTTGCATCTTAATGACCTATAAGGCGTATGGCTTTGAGGTCCATGGAGACTGATATACAGTGTTTAAAATACCACTTCATTCATCACATGAATTTTCTGGTTTCTAACAACTCACAGGCTGCCCAAGCAGATAGATAGTCTCCAGGTTGCAATAGAGAGCCAATGCTCTGCTTTCAAAGCACAATCCTCCTTTGGGTGTTGTGTTCCAGGCTCTAACATGGTGCAAGGTTCTAAAGGACCCTGTGCCTCTGAATGGACAAATGGAGGGGCTGGTCCAATTGTCCTGGATGTGCCCACCTGATCGGGCTTGATATCCTGAGATCCCCTCATTGAACCCCATCCTATTATAATGTCTGCAAAAAAAAAAGAAAAGACAAGACAAAAAAGACTCAACTAGACCTTTGGCCATTAGCCACATCTCTGGACGTCGTGATTATCTATGGAACTTTTAGAGAGGAAAAACAACAGTAGCATGTTTGGAATCAGTGCTTATGTTAACCCTCCACATATATTATTTACTCGGAAAGTCCCTCTGCTCCAAAAAGTAGGGAATGTTTCCAGATTATTTGTATCAGCCGTTTCTGTCTAATTGTATAGATTTCCCATCCGAACTAGCCAAAGATACATTGTACAAGTTCCGGGATTTAATCTGCTTTACAACCCTCCACCTCCATTCAATATTATGGTTAGAATAGGTGTATTGATCATTCTTTTCACAATGCTAGAAGGTATTTGTCGTTTGGAGGACATAAAAGTCTCTTAGATATTCAGACACCAGTAAATTCATCTGGACTTTAAAATATGTATATAATTAAAAAGGTGAGAACTTCTGAGGCCTGGACTGATCAACCGAGGCTTTCCCTGAGGCCCTGACCTATGGACAAGGCACTATATCCTTCTTCTCAAAATTAGCATCCTGTTTGGTAGAGCCATTAATAGCCTGGGGTCAGGCCTTGGGAGCTTTCCCCCCAGAAGCACTGATGTATGGGGAAGGAAGGAATGTAGCTCAGTCTCTAAAACCAGAATTATGCCTAGTAGAGCTGGTAATGGCCTGAGGACTGGGCTGGTACTTTCTCCTGCTGCTTCCTGCACCTGGTGCTACCCTTGGTGGTTTGTCACGTGGTCATGAGAAAAGAAGTGATAAGGAGATTTTGGAAGCCAGGTGCTGTGGTACAGGCCTGTAATCCCAGCACTCAGGGAGGAAGAGACAAGCAGATCTCTGTGAATTTGAAGGAGTCCAGGACAGCCAAGGCTACACACAGAAATCCTGTCTTGAAAAACCAACTGAATAAACTAAATAATAGTAAGAAGAAGATGAAGGATGAGGAGAAGGAGGAGGAAGAGGCAGAGGAGGAGGAGAGAGGGATGAGCAAGGCTCAGGATCCAAGGCTCCTCAGGTCCTCAGGGGTTGAGGCATCCCTTCCTAGCAGCAGCAGCAGCTGGAGAGGGAGCCCACGGAACATTTTTAGAAGGAAAGCTGGAAGACCTTTCTTTGCCAGCTCTGCTCCGGAGAAGACTGGTAACTTACAAAGGTTTTCTTTGTCTCCCACTTTTTGTGAAGAGAACCTCTTCCTATCTACACACCCCATTAACAATGTGCTTCAAGCTCCTCATTCAGCAGGCAGTGTTGTTTACTAAAGGGTACAAGACTTTGATAATGCACTCCCATTTGTCCCTTTAGATGTCTGAAGACAGGCAGTCAGGGAGGCAGAGGAGAAGCCAGTTTATGTCACATACATGTGTCACCACCTTACACATGAGTCATTTCTCTTTCCTGGGGTCCTGCCACAGCACAACACACCTTTCGCCAGCCACTTCTGTCCTTTTCTGCATCACAAAAAAAGACCAGTAGAACGTGGTGTGGTCAGTACAGCTGTGTTTCAAATTGGCTAGCCTAATCCATTTTGTTTCAGATCTATGGGTACTTCAACTTCCAGAGGGACAAGCCAGAGCTCCTGGGGAATACTGTCAGGAGGAAAACGACTAATGTGGCTTTAGTGAGCACTAATGTGGCTGTAGTGAGCGAGGCACAATCTCCATTCACAAGGGCGGGGCCACATACAAAAATGGATGAGGCTTTTACCTACCAGATGTTCTTCTAGATTACATATGGCCAAGAAAGATGGCATGAAGTCCCACCAGGGGCTTCCCAACAAACAGACACCTGCAGGCAACACTTGCACAGGGCCTTCTAGTACACTGAAAAAGAGCAACATCCCTGTAAGTTAAGTGCCCCTGACACCTGCCCACCTCAGGAGACAAGTGGCCTGAGCAGAGAGGGCACATCTGATCATGGGACAGTTTCTCCATCAGCTACTGGTAAGATTGAAGGGGCAGGGCCTGCAGCAGGTAGCTCCTCAGCACACCTCAGGTACATGATGTCTATGTAGAACACTTGCCATTCCATCATGAAAGCTGACCTCTCAACCATCTCCCTAAGAGAGTCAGCTGAGGAGGAAGAGGAGGAGTGAGAGGAAGAGGAGGAAGGGGAGTAAGAGGAGGAAAAGATGGAGGAGCAGTTAGCAGATAAAACAAATATAATCTGCGCACTGTTCAAAAACAAAACAAGCTCCAGAAATCCCAGTCCGCTCATGACTGGGGAAAAATCACCATTTTTCTGAACATGGGCCAATTTCAGTTCCTACTACATTAAAACAAATCTCATGGTACTGAATAAAGATCTTAAAGTTGAGCCCAGAGTCTGCTTGCTATGCTAGCTAACCCTTGGGTCAGCCTTGCCCTTCCATGGACAGCAACCACAGTTTTATGCCCTCAGCAAACTGGGTGCAGAAGGCTATAGCTACTGACCTGGTGGTGTCTCTTCACACTAGTCAGGTATCTAGAAGCAGAAGATTCCATTCTCCTGGGTCCCTGCCCTTTGCAGATGTTGCCAGGAAGTTTCTGAGCAGCAGCCCAAGGTCACGGCCAAGCATCCCTTAGCCCGTTATAAGCACACCTCAAACTACTGCTTGTTTGCTAAGAGATGGACACTACTGTACCCTGGCCTGGGAGACACAGGCCTATCCTCTCAGGACTTCTGGGTTGGAAATTGCCTACACATGAGGAAGACAGACACAAGAAACTTTGCAAAAAAAACCTGTACACGCTTGCTAGAAAATATCCTCCACTTAACACTTTTTGCAGGGGGGCTTTTTGAGATGGGGTTTCTCTGTGTAATCTTGGCTATCCTGGACTCCCGTTGTAGACCAGGCTGGCCTGGAACTCGCAAAGATCTGCCTGCCTTTGTCTCCCAGGTGCTGGGATTGCAGCCGTGTGCCATCTCACCTGGCCCCTAATACTTATTCGTCAACCTCAAGAAATCAAAGCTATATTTAGGATTTTTAAGATAAGAAATAGGTGGGTGGCAACCAGCCTTCCTTGCTCAGGAAACCTCTCCACAGAGCTCTTGCACTGCAGAAGGACTGGGGGCTTTCCCTGTTCATCACACATTTGCCAGGGCATCGGTGTCGACTCAGTGCCTGGCCCTGGACTTGGCATCTGGTCTCCTGGATGCTGTTCATACGGTACATGTGTCTGGGCTGGAATAACAACATGAGGAAACACATATGATGTGGGGGGGCACTGACACTAAGTGCTGTTTATCTGTGCAATCCACACTGCAGCAGGAGATCCTTAGCACAGAGGGCATTTCCTTGCAGTTCTCCATTTCCCTAAACACCAAGGTGCTTAGGGCCATGTCAGCAAGGACAGGGGCGACAAAGCATGTGGGAGGCAATTTTGCTATCCCCTTCATGAGGGCATGGCAGTCTGGATGGGTCCGGGATCAGCACCGAGTGGGCCATGCTCTGCAAGCCAATGGTGGCTCAATGTTGCCTTGCCTTTAGAGTCTGCAAGGTGAGAGTGAGCTGACAGGACCTTTACTTAGCTGCCTTCCAGCACCAATCCACCATGGCTCCTCTGAGCCCACAGTGGTCACACCATCCTCCCCAAGTGAGGAGAAGTCCATTTTGGAATATATCCTCCACCTCTCTCCTAGGTATGGGCTTCTAGTATGGGCTTTGGGGTCTGAAACTTGGTTCTGGTGCTTCAGCTGTGGCCTGGTGAGTACCGATTGAGCTTCCAGCTCCACACAACCTCGTAGCACGCTGAGAGTTCTGGGCACAGCAAAAATGGCCTGATCGTAACAAGCTGCGGACCCAATGACAGAGACCCACAAAAGTTTGTATTCCATTCCATCCATGCTGTACACCAAGCCCGCTGCTTGTGTAAGAACAGGGCCACTGGGATTCACCTGCTGGGATCCATAGTCAGGACTGTCACCAGGTTGACAGGAAACCTGGATCCTTCTCATTGAGCACCCAGGACCTGACAGACAGACTGCACTCTGAGGATCCTACACCCGTCCAATAGGCAGCTCAGAGAAGAAGGCCAGTTGGGTTCAGTCTCCCCAAGGCTTTCCATGCAGCGGTATCTGTGGGTACACTTGTGAATTTTCTTCTGTTGCACCCTGCATGCTTGTCCTAAGGACAAGGCCACTTGTGCAAACTGATTATCTGCCTAAATGCATTCTGCTTCCTGTGGTCCTTGACCCAGAGAGAAGGAACCTGCAATTGCCCTGGCTATCAGCTCCAAGGTGGACCATAGTGAGGTACTCATTTCTGTTTCCCATGAGACCTGCCCTCCTTGCTCTTCTGGACAGCTAAGAGGAGCCAGAATGCAGTTAATCTCAACATAACAATTAGATGGCACAAGGCTGTGTATTTCTGGCCATGGGTCTCACAGTCAGGGTCCTGGGATCCTACCTTCTAGGAACTGGGGTTAGAACAAAAGGGCTAGTGTGCAGCAGAAATTTCGCAGATCTATTGTATCTAGCCTGAATCTGGAGTGACAGCAGCTAAGCTGTGAAGCTGCCTTTGGTCAGTGATCATTATCTCAGAGTCTTTGTGTTATTGTCTTGAAGGTTTTTCAGAGCCTTTACATAAACCCAGCACTCTGACTCGTCCGGCAACCCAGGAAGTCTCATATGCCTGAGGTGATGGCTCTTTCCAGATAGCCCCTAGATCAGATAGGAACTTTGGGTGTTTGTAAATTGACTCACAAAAGATGCCTTTTCTTATTTCGAGACAGAGTTTCTCTGTTTTAGGCCTGGTTGTCCTGGAACTCACTCTGTAGACCAGGCCAGCCTTGGCCTCACAAAGTTACACCTGCGTTGGCTTCCCCTGAGTGAGTGCTGGGATTAAAGTCAGTGACACCTTTTTTGTGTAACAGTAAAAAGAGATTTTAGGGCCAGGTGTCATGGTGCAAGCCTGTGATCTCAGAACTAAGGGAGGCACAGGCAGGCAGATCTAGGTGAGTTCGAGGCCAGCCAGGTCTAAAACGTGAGTCTAGGACATACAAGTTTACACACAGGAACCTTATCTTGGGAAAAAAGAAAGGGAGGAAGGAAGAGAAAGGAGAGAGAGAGAGAGAGAGAGAGAGAGAGAGAGAGAGAAGAGAAGAGAATAAAGAAAGAAACCCTATCTATAAAGGAAAATAAAGATTGCTTCACCAAGGTAAAATTTGATAATCACCAAGTAAGTCATTCAATGAGATTCCAGAAACCATACTTAGTAATCCTTCATGTATGGTTTTTTTTTTTAATCGCAACTCACTGATTTTTAAACAGACATTCGTTATACTAAAGTAGTCAGGAAGCCTACACGAGGTTTGTTGTGCTCATAGCCATCAGACACAGCTATCTGCCCATTTTGCCTGACAGAAGGGAAGCGGTTCCTTTTGGTGATGGAGAACTAGATGTCTTTGGACCTAACAGTCCAGAATTTATTAACTTAAAGGGGCAGCATGGTCTCTTCTGTAGGTGCTTCTCAGCTGAAGTTAGGGTTGGTACTGGAGGCAGGGACCTCAGAGTGAGTCAGCAGGCAGGACAATCAGAGGACTGACTGTCTCTAAGCTGATGTCAACTCACACAGTGGTGACACCTGAATAGGGCAAGGGGACACCCCCTCCTCTGTGTTCCCTCAGGCAAGGCCACTTCTGTTGGCACAACCTTGTGGAGACCTTTCTCTAGAAGCATCCATCCAATGCAATGAGTGCCACTTCTCCTCCCAGACCCCAGACTCTCAAACTGCACAGACAGACACCAAACCCCAGGTTTGCAATGGCCTATCCTTAAGCAAAACCCCACTGCTGGGCAAGTTGTTGAGAAGCAGCAGAGCATCAATGTCAGTGGAGTTTCAGGACACACAGGGCATGTGACCTGGGCCTCCTCACTGAGCTCACAGCCTAATGGCTAAAGAAGGGGAGGGCCCAGGAGGAGCAGCACAGAGCTTGCCACCTGGCTGCCTCCACACTCAGGAGGAAGGAGGAAGAGTGGGTGGCAGGAGGTGGGGCAGGCCCAGCACTGCTTGAGACCCTCCAGGAGGGAGACCACAGCCACAAGAGGGCAAAGGGCACAATCTCTGCTCCAGAGTTTTTTTGTTTCCTTCCCTTATAGTGATTTCCAAGGCTTTCAATATTAGGGTCCCTGGGTGGCTCAGCCTTGTGTTCACCAGGCAGAACAGGCCTCCAGCTCACAGTGTCCTAGCCATTAATCCAGGTTCAGGCTGAAAGACCCCCACCCCATGTGAGCGGATGCAGAGCACCACAGAGTACCATTGGTCAGGCCTGTCTCTGCTGCTCCTGTAAAACTGTTGAGGGAAGTTTACAAACATCCACTCAGGGGCCTTTGCCCAGCCCCTAACACAAACTTTCTTTTCCTTTTCTTTTTTCTTTAATTCTTTTATTTTTTTTTTCTTTCCTTTTTTTCTGACCCAGGGTTCTCTGTGTAGCCTTGGCTGTCCTGGACATGCTTTGAAAACCAGGCTGGCCTGGAACTCACAGTTCTCAGCCTGCCTCTGTCTCCTGAATGCTGGGATTAAAGGCTTGGTCTTCTGCAAACAGGCAGTCTGTGAGAGCAGTGCAGCAGTGCAGGGACACTATTGGATCAGGCTCATCCGGAGGACTTCTAAAGATTGCAGGCAAGGGTCCATAACAGCTGACCCAGAAAGAAGTCAAAAAGGAGTGTCAGGGGATGGGCCAGGGCTGAATGGAGAAGGAGTCTATGAGAAAACTTGGAAGTAAGGATAGGGTGGCCTGCAGCAGGAGGACAGGTGCTGGTCTTGTGGGTGGGGCTGTGACAGCTGAGGTCATAGTGGTGGGTGGGGCTTGTATGCTAGGGTGGAAGGGTGGGTGGATCTGGACCTAGTAAGAGCTAGAGAAGGAAACTGTGCAGTGTCGAATCCCTTGGGAACAAGACCTAGCAGGGGTGGGGGAGGGGCGGTGTTCTGGAGGGCTTAGAGCTAAGGGAGGGAGGTAGACAGACTCAGGCAGGGGTGTGAGGGCCAAACTGGATGTGAGGCTGTGGATCCTGCAGAGTGGAGGTAAGGGGCTGCCAGGGTGAAAGGCTAAGTGATCACTTACAAAAGTGGGCTGCGCTCTGGATGTTGACCTGAGAGGAGGCAGGGTCACCCTAAGAGCAGGACAGGGCTGTGTAGGTGTATACTAGTGTGGGGTTGTGAGAGCTGACTGAGGAGTGGTGGGCTGAGCTCTCTTGCTGATGCAGGGCTTGAGTGATGTCTAGCCTTTCTCTGAGTGCTGGATTGTGTCTGTATAACTTTTGGTCCCTACTTAATGTTGCCCAGAACCGCTGAGGGAGAAGGGGGCCCAGGGCTGTTTCTGCTGTGGCAGTTGTTGTGGGCTGGGCTGTGTGAGTGGTCAGATAAGGGAGCAGGGAATGCAGAGCACCAGGCCAAGACTATTATATGAGTGGTCACTTTCTGAGGAGGGGGCAGAAGGCTGAATCCTCACTTGAACTTCATTTGGCAGAGAACACCTGTAGCAGTGGGGCACTGTGACCTGCTGAGGTAGAGTAGGGGGTGGGGGCTGTGGTTGCAAAGGTCAGGGAAGGGCAGTGGGTTTCAACCTTCCTAATGCTGTGACTCTTTAACACAGCCCCTCATGTGTTTCTTTGCTACTTCACAAGTGGAATTTTGCCACTGTTAGGAATGGAACCACAACATACATAGTTGGTCCTGCGGTCGCGACCCACGTGTGGAGAACTCCGTCTGCGGGCAGGGGAAGTATTGTACATTCTCAGGGAGAAGCTGTGAGTGCTGAGTTAAGGAGCTGTAGATCTGTGTGTGGGGGGTCGGGACAGAAGCTGTCTCTGCTGGGGTAGCTTGTGCTGGAGGTGTTGTGAGTGGGGCTGTGATGACTTAGGTAGTAGTGGTAGGTGGGGCTTGATGCTGAGGTGCAGCTGAGGCTGATGATGTAGGCATAGTGGGCAGAGCTTGCAAGCCAAGGTAGGAGCTTTGAGCAGTGACAGGTCTGCCTCCTGTCTTGCCTGTTGATGGACACATTGAGGGCTGGGTGAAGTGTAAAGTGTTGGCAAAACTACTGAATGCAGTGGAGAAGAGGGAGCCTGTTTGTCTGTGCTGCAGCAACTCTTGTGGGTGGGGCTGTGAGTGCTTTCCTAGGTGGGCTGGATTTGGACTGGATATTCTCAGGAAGGGCCAATCGTCTTACCTATCTCCTTTTTGGAAGGAATATTAAGTGTTCACGAGTCCAGCTCTGGTTATCTTAAGTAGGCATATTTGGAGTTATTACCAATGTTATGTCCAAATTTTGAGGGACTCTCTGAACAGACCACCCTAGAGCCAAGTCCAAATGCAGTGGCAAGAATGTGTTTATATTGCAGGTTCGAACCCAGGAGACAGCTCTAATGCACTGACGCAGCAGGTGCAGGGAAGTGGCCTAGAGTCTCAATTTAGAGGGACCTATTCTAGGTTTTACACAAAGAAATGGGATCTACAGTATATGAATGGATGACACCTCGCAGAAAAGCTGCAAGCAGAGAGTTACAAGACTTAGAGTTTCATGGTTGGGTAATAGGTGTAGGGGCCAGTTGGCCTATAGAAAAGATTGGCTGAGGCAGTCCTAGGGGCATTAGGAGCTTTGGCATGGCCTCTCCTAATTGGTTGTTGGTATGTGCCAGACCACCTGATGCTCAGCTTGACTAGTAGAGAGTGTATTTGGACTTTCCCAAGGTGAGCTGATTGTTTTGCCAGGGAATATTTATTTTGTTTAGGCTAGTTTGTGCTTACCCTGGAATCAGGATTCAGCCCTTGGCGAGGTTTAACAAAAAATGGAGTTTCCTTTACAAAATGGAGTTTCTTTTTCAAAATAGAGTTTGTTTGGTCCTTACAAACAAGATAGTTAGACTGAGGGTTTTATTTTGTATTTTAACCCATTTGTGTGTTTCTGCAGATGTAGGTAGATTCCCTGAAAAGCTTATTCAGTATTTGTCATGAAGGCCATTCAGTTGTAGAATAACAGAATTATCCGTATCCTAGATGGCATTAAACAGAAAACTATAAAAACCCAACATCTACAGGAACTCAGAAAAAGCTAACAGCAGGTTGTTTCAGTTTTCTTTAGGGGTTTTTAATGTTATTCAATAAGACTACAAGTCCTGGCTCAGAGACCCAGAGTTCAATTTCCAGCAATTAACCATGTGGTTCACAACCATCTATAGTGAGATCTGGTGCCCTCTTCTGGCGTGCAAGAACACATGCTGTCTAAATAATAAATACATATTAAAAGAATTTCTTTCTTTAAGATCCTAAGGTACAACTTATATTTTAGCCCTTTCAACTCACCTAGTATCCTTTCTTGGGCTGTTTAGCTTTGTTTTCTTCTTTGTCCTAGTGTCAGATGGTCTCCTGACCCAGGACAGGTATGTTGGAGGAAATTATAAAACAAGCATGCTTAGGTTGGGAGACGGGGTATCTAATCCAACTCCAGAGCCAGCTCTTTAATAGACTAGTACAGCATGAAGTAATAGAATTTCAACCAATATTAGTGAAAACAGATGGGGAAGTATGTGCCATTTTCACCAAAGGAAAAGCCTACCAAGAGTGCATTCCAATTCAGAACATCTTTGAACAATATACAAGGGCACCCAGATGTATTTAAAAAAAAAGAGAAAAACTGAAACAAAAACAATAGCAAAACCAGAACACAGTTTTTATTACCGGTAAAAGCACACGACGATGCAGACACCTCAATTGTGGGAGAATTCAGTGTCCTACTCTAAACAATGGACAGATCACTGAGGCAGAAACAAAATAGAGAAATAATGAAACCAACAGATGGAATGAATCCAATGGACACAATTGTTATATACAGAAGTTTTCACCCAAGCACAAAAGAATAGTCTTTCTCTTAGCACCCCACGGAACGTTCTCGAAAGTTGTCAGTATACAGTCGGTCACAAACCAAACTATATACAAAAAATTGAAATTACCCATTGTACTTTCTCAGATCACCATGGATTAAGATGGATCTCAACAACAGAAATAACAAAAACCCTACACAATCATGGAAAATGAGCAAACTCCCTACTCAGTGACAATGGTGCCAGGGAAGAAATGAAAAAGAAATTAGAGACTTTCTAAAACTCAATGAAAATGAATGCACAACATGCCCAAGCTTATGGGACACAATGAAAGCAGTACTAAGAGGAAAGTTCGTACCACTAAGCACCTTCATACAGAAATTGGGGACATTCCAGACTAGCCACTTAACAGCTCCTCTGGAAGCTTCCACAGCAAAAGAGGCTGACACACCCAAGAGTAGTAGATGGCTGCAAATAATCAAACTCAAGCTTAAGTCTACAAGCTAGAAACAGAAGACAGGAGGAAGAATGAATGGAATCAAGGGATGGTTCTTTAAGAAAATCAACAAGATAGACAAAAGACATACACTTAGCCAAACTTACTAAAAGGCAGAGAGAAAATATCCAATTCAACAAAATCAGAAAGGAAAAACAGAACATAACAACAGACACTGGGGGAAAAAAAACAAAGAAATATTAGGTCTTACTTCAAAAAACGACAGTCTACAAAATTGGAAAATCTAAATGAAACGGACAATATTCTTGTTAGATTCCATTTACCAAATCTAAATCGAGATCAGGAAAACAAGTTAAATACCTCTGTAACACCTAAGGAAAAGAAGCAGTCATTGAGTGTCTCCCAACCAGGGGCGAGGGCGGGAAAGCCTCATGACCAGATGATTTTAGCTCAGAATTCTACCAGACTTTCAAAGAAGAGCTAATACCAATACTCTTCAAACTACTGCACAAAATAGACACAGAAAGAACATTGCGAAACTCACTCTATAGGGCCACAGTCATTCTGGTACCTAAAACACACAAAGACCCATCAATGAAAAAGAATTTCAGGCCAATTTCCCTTATGAACATTGATGGAAAAAATAGTCACAAACCGAATCCAAGAACACATCAAAGATATCATTCACCATGACCAAGAAGGCTCCATCCCGGGAATACAGAGGAGGTTCAACATATAAAAATCCATCAATGTAATCCATCATATAAACAAACGGAAAGAAAAACAAAACATGATCATCTTATTAGATGCTAAAAACCATGTGACAAAATCCAATACCACTTCATATAACACACCGAGGAGAGATCAGGGATGAAAGTTCTGATAAGCTGGAGCACTGACTACTTACTAATTAGTCCCAAGCCCAAGATTTTAATTTCCCTTTGGTGGTATTCTGAATATAGACTTGAGGATGCCTCTCATCATGCTAGAAACAAGTCTGTCCACTCTGTATACCAAGTCTTCTGGACTGAGAAAAGAATGTCCATGCTTTTACTGGGTCTAAAGGCATAAGCCTACCCCAGCTGTCTTATAGACACAACTTTAACTTTTGTCCCTAGTCTGTATTTGTCTCAGCAGGTTTTTACCTGGCTAACAGACTCCATCCAGAGCTGCTGAGAGCTGGGCCTGCTGGAAGTTGATGTAAACCCTTATCCCAGATGTGACTACTCCCTGTCTCTTCAACTGGATCAGCTAAACAGATGCTTTTGGTAAGTGCCCTGTTACCTAGCCTTTGACTAGCTTTTCAGCCTTTCTGGGCCCCAATAACAGCGCCTTTAATGTCACCAGGAAAAAAAGTTACAGAAGAGAATGACTTTGCCCATTGTCCCACTTTATAGGCTGAAATGCTAAGTCAAGGGCAACTCTCTGGAAGGAGAAAAAAGCTCTCAGTTCTGTTTAAACCAGTCGTGCTTTATGCCAGGTCATATCAAGCAAAAAGTGGGTGCCATCCGGATAATGGTCATGAGAGCACAGTACCTGGCCCTACAACATGCCAAGTAAGAGGAATAGCTGTCCCGACAGCAGGCCAACTCAGAGAATAAGTTGCAGGGAGACCTGTGATTGGGCCTTCAGGGCACTTGTCAGAGCGGAGGAATGAGACACCAGAAGAACTAAAACTGGATTTCAGGTTCACCGGGACTAAGGTTAAGAAATAGGCCTAAAGTGGAGACCAGGCATGATAAGGCCTATCTGATCAGCTATGGGGCAAAGAAGCAGTCTGGCTGCAGGCAGGCAGGGAGTGTCCTGGAATTCTGTGTTTGGACAATGAAACTCTGTCAGTTCTCAGTTTGAATCTTGACACAGGTGACCTTTCCTAGATGAGCTGGGTCAAGTTGCTCAACTTCATGCAGGAAAGAGAGCCTAGGGCTCAGACTGAGAGCCCTGCCCAAGGCTGTTTGTGTAATAGCAGTCCTGGGAAGGCTTTTGTGAGTCCCTGCTAGCCTGGAGTTTCCTTAAATAGTCCCTGGATTTCTCACCTGGATGTGTCCAGACTGGGAATTCATAAGCCTCACAGATGTCTCCAGCTCAGGTCAAGTTCCTCCCCTCCATGAGATTCTAAACCCTCTCAGGAGAAGTGAGCTGGTGCTGTCATTTGTCCACCATGGGGGGTGGGGGTGGGGACCAATTTTGCATGAGGAGCACATGACCCAGCTATGCCTATCTAAAATATGGTTTCCTGAAGTACACCTGATGTGCATTCATCTTACCTATTCCTCTTGATGTCTTCCCTCTCCACCAGAATGAATCTGGCTAAAGACTACACCGCCTTTATCAAATAAAGGTTTTAAAATATCTGACTCTCATTACATAATAACTGTAAGTATCAGACTGATGTAACTGATCTTCTGGGTGATTTTCATGTGCTGCCTTGCACTGCTCTCTTGAATGATTCTGGCATATCATCAACTATCCCTATTTGTTTGTAATTGGCAGGTCCCTATGTGTCCCTTGCATCTTAATGACCTATAAAGCTTATGGCTTTGAGGTCCATGGAGACAGATATACAGTGTTTAAAATACCACTTCATTCATCACTTGAATTTTCCGGTTTCTAACAATGACAGATTGCCCAAGCAGAGAGATAGTCCCCAGGTTGCAGTAAAGAGCCAATGCTCTGCTTTCAAAGCACAATCCCCCTTTGGGTGCTGTGTTCCATGGCTCTAACATGGTCCGTGGTTCCAAAGGACTCTGTGCCTCTGGATGGACAACCGGAGGGGCTGGTTGAATGTTCTTGGGCGTGCCCACCTGGTTGGGGTTGATATCCTGAGATCCCCTCATTGAACCCCATCCTATTATAATGTCAAAAAAAAAAGACTCAACTACACCTTTGGATGTTAGCCACAGCTCTGGAGCTTGTGATCACCTATGGGACTTTTAGAGAGAAAAAACAACTGTAACATGTTTGGAATCAGTGCCTATGTTAGCCCTCCACATATATTATTTACTCCGGAAGGCCCTCTGCTCCATAAAGTAGGGAATGTTTCCAGATTATTTGTATCAGCTGTTTGTCTCTATTTGTATAGATTTCCCATCCAAAGTAGCCAAAGACACATTGTACAAGTTCCGGGATTTAATCTGCTTTACAACCCACCACCTCCATTCAATATTATCATTAGATTCCATGTATTGATAATTATTTTCACAATCCTAGAAGGCATTTGTTTGTTGGAGGACATAAGAGTTTCTTGGATATTCAGATACCAGTAAACTTACCTGGACTTTAAAAATAAATAATATTTTCAAAGGAGAGAACTTCTGAGGCCTGGACTGATCAACCGAGGCTTTCCCTGAGGCCCTGACCCATGGACAAGGCACTATATCCTTCTTCTCAAAATTAGGATCCTGTTTGGCAGAGCCAGTAATAGCCTGGTGCCAGGCCTTGGGAGCTTTGCCCCCAGAAGCACTGCTGTATTGGGAAGGAAGGAACGTAGCTCAGTCTCTAAAACCAGAATTATGCCTAGTAGAGCTGGTAATGGCCTGGGGCCTGGACTGGCTCTTTCTCCTGCTGCTTCCTGCTCTTGCTGCTACTGTTGCTGGTTTGTCACGTGGTCATGAGGGAGGTGATAAGGGGATTTTGGAAGCCAGGTGCTGTGGTGCAGGCCTGTAATCCCAGCACTCTGGGAGGCAGAAACAAGCAGATCTCTGTGAATTTGAGGGAGGCCCAGATAGCCAAGGCTACACAGAGAAATCCTGTCTTGAAAAACCAACTGAACAAACAAAATAATCGTAAGGAGAAGATGCAGGAGGAGAAGAAGAAGGCCGATGAGGAGGAGGAGAGAGGGATGAGCAAGACTCAGGATCCAGGGCTCCTCAGGTCCTCAGGGGTTGAGGCATCCCTTCCTAGCAGCAGCAGCAGCTGGAGAAGGAGCCTACGGAAGATTTTTGAGAAGGAAAGCTGGAAGACCTTTCTATGCCAGCTCTGCTCTGGAGAAGACTGGAAAATCATGTAGAACACTTGCCATTCCATCATGAAAGCTGACCTCTCAACCATCTCCCTAAGAGAGTCAGCTGAGGAGGAAGAGGAGGAAGGGGAGGAAGAGGAGGAAGAGATGGAGAAGGAGAAGAAATATGCAGATAACACAAGTATAATCTGCGCACTGTTCAAAACAAAACAAGCTCAGGAAGTCAGGTCCACTAAAGACTGGGGAAAACTCACTACTTTTCTGAAATTGGGCCACTTTCAGTTCTTACTACATGAAAACAAATCTCATGGTGCTGAATAAACATCTTAAAGTTGAGCCCAGAGTCTGAGTGCTATGCTAGCTAACCCTTGGCACTATTCTGGAGGCCCAGGCTTCCACACCCTTGGGTCAGCCTTGCCCTTCCATGGACAGCAGCTGCAGTTTTATGCTCTCAGCAAACTGGATGCAGAAGGCAATAACTACTGACCTGGTGCTGTCTCCTCACACTGCTCAGGTATCTAGAAGCAGAAGATTCCATTCTCCTGTGTCCCTGCCCTCTTCAGATATTGCCAGGAGGTTCCTGAGCAGCAGCCAAGGGTCATAGCCAAGCATCCCTTAGCCCTGTATAAGCACACCTCAAACTACTGCCTGTCTACTAAGAGATGGACACTACTGTACCCTGGCCACGGAGACACAGGCCTTTCCTCTCAGGGCCTTGGTGTAGGACATTGCCTGACACATGAGGAAGACAGATGTTAGGACATTGCAAAGCAACCTGCAAATGCTTGCTTCAAAATGTCCTCCACATAACACTGGGATTCACCTGCTGGGAACCATTGTCAGGACTGTCACCCAGTTGACAGGAAACCTGGATCCTTCTCATTGAGCACCTGGGACCTAACAGACAGACTGCACTCTGAGGATCCTACACCACTCCAATAGGCAGCTCAGAAAGAAGACCAGTGGGATTCAGTTTCCCCAACGCTTTACCTGCAACGGTATCTGTGGGTACACTTGTGCATTTTCTTCTGTTGCATCCTGCATGCTTGTCCTAAGGAAAGGCCACTTGTGCAAACTGATTATCTGCCTAGATGGATGCTACTTCCTGTGGTCCTTCACCCAGAGACGAAGAACCTCCCATTGCCCTGGTCAGCAGCCCCAAGCTGGACCAGCCTGAGGTAGTATTTCTGTTCCCCGTGAGACCTGCCCTCCTCGCTCTTCTGGACAGCTAAGAGGAGCCAGAATGCAGTTAGTCACATCATAACAATTAGATGGGGCAAGGCTGTACATTTCTTGCCATGTATCACTGAGTCAGACCTCCTGGGGACCTACCTTCTAGGAAATGGGGTCAGAACAAAAGGTCTAGTGCACAGCAGAATTTTAGCAGACCCATTGTATCTAGCCTGAATCTGGAGTGACAGCAGCTAAGCTGTGAAGCTGCCTTTGGTCAGTGATCATTATCTCAGAGTCTTTGTGTTATTGTCTTGAAGGTTTCTCAGAGCTCTCCGAGCTAGGCAGGTTTTTCACAACAATTACTGGCTCCCGAGTCTGTATTGGTAAATTAGAATTATCTGGGATTTTCTATGAAAACAGCAGAAATGGGAAGCAGTTAAAGTATAGGTGAAAATGGTGAAGGCTGCCCTAGAGATAGGCAGCCTTAAGACCCTCTGAGAGCATGCATTTGCCCTCTACAAAGAGGCCTACTGGGTTGTGCATAGTACTGCAACAAGCTTTGTCTGTGACCACTGGAGTGTAAGTGAGATACTTTTTTTTGTTGCTGGGTTAAAACACCATGACCCAAAGCAACTTAAGGAAAGAACAGATTTTTATTTTGGCCTACATTCCAGGGGGAAGGTCTATAATGACAGGACATGCAACATCAGTAAGTACCAGACAACTAAGCTGAGAGATGAAGTTTTCAACCACACTCTGAAGAGAGATATAGCTGGAAATAGGATGAGGCTGTGAGCACTCAGAGTCTATTTCCAATGACATCCTTCCTCCAGCAAGGCTGCACTACTTCCCCAAACAGTCTGCGGGTGTCTGCAGCAATGACAAAACACCGTGGCCAAATGTAACTAGGGCATCAAAGGGTTTATTTCACTTTGCAGATTATAAATCTGTGGTGGTTTGAATAAAAATGGCCCCCATAGGCCCAAGGGCATGCCATTATTAGGAGGCGTGGCCTTGCTGGCATAGATGTGGCTTTGTTGGAGAAAGTGTGTCATTGGGAGGGGTGGTTTGTAAGGTTTCAGATGCTCAAGCCACACCTAGTGGCTCACTGTCTCTCTCACCTGTGGATCCAGAGATAGAGCTCTCAGCTGCGTCTCCAGCACCAAGTGTGCCTACATGTCACCATGCTTCCTGTCATGATGGTAATGGACTGAACATCTGAAACTTTGAGCCAGCCCCAATTAAATGTTTCTTCTACGAGAGTTGCCTTTGTCATAGTGTATCTGTGCAGAAATAAAACCACAAGACACAAGTCTGCCATAAAAATGGAGTTTCTTTAGCTATTATCCTGATTTCTGGTCTATCTCAGTTACACAGAAGCTTGTTCTGAGATTTTTACCCCAGGCAAGAGGAGGCAAGCACAGGGAGAGCCATGTGTGTTCTCCCTTGAGGCCATCAGAGGAGCAGGCAGGAATAGGGTCCTGTGGCCTTAGGCCACCTTACTTCATCCCCAAGCAAAATCCTTGAGCACTTCCCAGGCTACAGCTGTCAGAGACACCTGAACTTTGCCCTTACTCCCTCAGACCTGTGAGTCTCCATCCTTTCCACAGCACAGGCTAGTGCAAGGCCTTCACTCACCCTGACTGGAAAATGGGATGAGACATTTGACCTCCAGGTCATTCTGTTCTGGTCCAGAATCAAGCAGGGCCTGGACCGGCCCTCTGGAAGTGGAAAGCAGGCCAACTGCCAGATGCTGAATGACACAGAAGGGGAAAGAAATCTGAAACACTTCCCATTTTTCATATACCTTAAGTCATTTCCTTATGATTTTATAACTTGAAGTTACACATCTCACATCATTTCCTTAGACCCTCAGAATGCAGTCTTTCATATTCTCAGACCTTTATGTTCCTGACAACACCTTTTTAGATCCTTAGGCCTTTATTGCTATGAACAGACAACCATGAAGATGGAAAGTTTTATACAGAAAAACATTTTATTGGGGCTGGCTGACAGTTTCTGGGGTTCAGTCCATTATCATTATGGTGGGAAACATGGCGGCCTGCAGCAGACATGGTGCTGGAGAAAGGGCTGGGAGTTCTACATCTTGATCTGTATAGGCAGGAGGAGACTGTGTGCCACACTGGGCATAGCTTGAGCATAAATGACCCCAAAGCTGCCTTCCACAGTGACACACTTCTTCCAACAATGCTACAGGGACTCCAACAAGCCACACCTCCTAACGGTACCACTCCCTATGGGCCAAGCATTCAAACACAGGAATGGCCCCAAAGGGGACAAACCTATTGCAGCCAGCACAACCAGCCTGCTGTTTTTGATGGGTTCCTTCACTGCCTAAGCTTGGCTGTGCTGGAACTTTCTCTGAGTGCCTGAGGGCACCATTCCCTGTATTCCATTTAGTATCTTTAATCTATTTATCTCCTTGACTACAGGATTTACCTCCATTGCACGTCCTCCTTTCTCCTTGTACCCTACATTTTGTGTGTTTCCTTGCTCATCTTGCTCCTGTTAACCAAACACTCTTCATACAAGTGAAGAGTAGCTGATGTGATGGCCTACCCCATTAATCAGTGGTCTCTGACTGAGAGAGCATAAAGGTCAACAGGCCACAAAGTGCATGTGACATCTATCCTATGGAGGGTTTTAGTTAGCTGGAAGATATGGAAAGACACAAAAATACTACTGTAATTATAACTATAGGTTTGGCTGGAGAGATGGCTCAGCCGTTAAAGGCTAGGCTCACAACCAAAATATAATAATTATAGGGCTAGTAATAAACATTAGGCCATGCTTCTAAATTAACCACAAGGTATTGTCGCTCAGCTAAATCAATATCCACACCTCTAAAAATCATACTTTGTCATAGTTTACCATGGGGAATAGCTCCCAGAGAGAACACCCAAACTTAGAACCTACTGTGGGCAGAAAGGATACAAACTGAGGAGAAATAAGAACGCAGAGCTGACTGCCTCTAACTGATCTGCCATACCTGCCATAAACTCAAGCTGTTCCCCAGACTTTAGCTATTAGAAAGATGGAAGAGAAGAACAGTTTCTTAACAGTAGTGGGTTTTTCCCCCAGCCCAAACCTTCCAAGGTTCAAAAGACACACAAGCTAATTTAATGCACATGCCTCCGTGGGCCAGAGCATTTCACAGGTGCTGCTCCAAGCTGCCTGTGGGCTCTACTCCTACAGGGCTATGATGGCTGCGACACATGGCAGGTTGGACAGGCAGAACTAGGAGGTCGACAGTCTTCTAGAGCAACCTGGGGAATGGAGTTAACCGCCCAAATTTTTTTAAAAAATTAGAGACTGCTATGGTCCTTCTCCGAGTTGCCATAGCAGAAGGCTCCTGTATCTGTTTTGGCTTTGTTTTGACTGTCACTGTTATGGATGTGTTTGCAGTGTGCTTAGTGGTGATCATAATTTTCTGTACCTTCACTAAGAGAGTTCATGGGAAAGCAGTAAAATATCTGAGAGATGGGAGGCTCAGTTAGCGACTATTTAAAAAAATAACAAAACAAAACAAAACAAGCAAAAAAACCTCTTCTCCATAGAGTTGATTACAACTGAAATTTAGAACTCCTTACCTATGAGTCACCTCTTTCTAAAAAGGCTCTTCCTATGCGATTTGATAATAGCTAAATTAAAAAGAAAAAAAGGACAGGGCTTTGCTTCCTAAAGCATAAATTGACACAATTGCCCCAAGACTTAGAATTTTCTTGTTTCGTTGCATGATTTTGCTTAAGATTTTTAAAGTTTTTAAGTGCAATTGAGATCAAATATTGGAGCAGCGAGGTGGTGACAGAAGCTCATAATCCCAGTACAATAGAGACACAAACAGACAAATCTCTATGAGTTCTAGACCAGCCTGGTGTATATAGTCAGTCAGAGTGTGACCCCCATGATGATAAAATAAGCTACTTACAAAGACAGTCTAAGACTCAAGATGACAAATTTCTCCTTAAAATTACTATGTAATTTCCTTTTTTCATAAAAATAGATTGCATGTCCTTACTGATCTAAATTTAGATATGCATCAATCTGAGGTCGATGTGAAGAAAAATTATGTCACACTGCTCTAAAATTGCCAGCCAGTTTCCTTAAAAGTGGGGCTTCCACAAGAGACGTGATACCAAAGGGCAGTTTGACCTCAGACCTACTGGTGCTATTGGTCAACATAAGGACCCAAGGTTGAACAGGGATACAAACCTACAAACTACATGCCTCCCATGTCAAAAAGCTTTGTATACTGACTTAATTGAGGTGTCACTGCTTTGACAGCTGGCTTAAGCCTCTCAATGTGAGACATTTTCTTTTTTGTTGGTTTGTTTTTGTTTTTATAATTAATTTTTGCATATATATGTAATAATATAAATGTATATGTATATGTAGGAAACTACCTGAAGCAAGAAGAACCATGACAAAATCAGGAATTATATAAATGTCACATTCTTAGTATTTTGGCTATTTGTATTTGGCAGCCTTGAAGAAAACATCTTTCCTATCTTGGTGTGTCTAAAATCCTGAACATAGGATTCCAAGATGGCAGCGGCCCCCTTTTGCACACTGCCTCTGATTAGCAGGAAAACCAGGGCTGCAGGACAGCCTAAAGACCAAACTGAGAGCTACAAAACACAAGTGCTGCCGATTCCCAGGTGAGAGGGATCCACATTGTGTGGGGCACTGGTGTATCCAACCCATGGCCACCCAGTTAACCCAAAGGAAAAACAAATCCTGGGGACAGCCCACAATAGCCACCATCATGGAAAGGACCATGGGAATTCTCTGCAGCTTCTGGCTCTAACCCCCTGTCTGCTGCTTGCGAGATCAAGGACAGAAGGGCTGTGGCATATAGTCTGTTGCTTGACAGATCAGTGGACAAGGATCTCATTCCTGTATGTCAGTACTGAGGAATCTTCTAAGCACTCAGAACCACAAAGCATCACCTATAACCCTCCACGCATGCCCTCACCCTGAGGTCCTAGAAGGCAGATGAGGAAGCTTGGTGAGGGGATCACTCATACAAGTCAGCCTTAGTTTCCTTCACCACTGTTAAACCTATATGCCATAGCTTGATTATCCCAGTCTGTGTGCCTGTCTGCCTGTCTGCCTGTCTCTCTGTGGTACACTTTCAAGGAAGCACTCAAAGCTCACAAATTGACTGACAGACACTTGGTCCCCTCCTCTTTCTGAAGTCCCCAAATGGCACCATGCACTGAATGCTTGGAGAGGGAGGGGGATCAGCCTGCTCTTCCAAGTACACATAGGTGGAAATACCATTTGGGTGCCTTCTAGATGGGGTGGGGCTTCTGCAGTCCTCTCTCAGGTCCTACATACATACCGAATGCAAAGCCACTGTCAGGGATAACTGGACCTCTAAAAAGAGCTCCTGTTTGTTTCTCTACAGTGCCCTACTGGGCAAAGGGCTGACTCCAGCTACTGGGAACCTGTTTGGCACAGTGCTCCCTCAGCTCAAGGGTACAGCTGTGAGGCCCTCTATCTGCACTGTGTCTTCTGCCATCCTCTCTCAGTTCTGACTCTCACCCTGGGCATGATGGTGATTTTTTTCCCTGTCTTTAGTGGACCTGATTTCCTGAGCTTGTTTTGTTTTGAACAGTGGGCAGATTATACTTGTGTTATCTGCATATTTCTTCTCCTTCTCCATCTCTTCCTCCTCTTCCTCCTCTTCCTCTCACTCCTCCTCTTCCTCCTCAGCTGACTCTCTTAGGGATATGGTTGAGAGATCAGCTTTCATGTTGGAATGTCAAGTGTTCTACATGATTTTCCAGTCTTCTCCAGAGCAGAGCTGGCATAGAAAGGTCTTCCAGCTTTTCCTCTCAAAAATCTTCCGTGGGCTCCTTCTCCAGCTGCTGCTGCTGCTAGGAAGGGATGCCTCAACCCCTGAGGACCTGAGGAGCCCTGGATCCTGAGTCTTGCTCATCCCTCTCTCCTCCTCCTCATCGGCCTTCTCCTCCTCCTCCTTCATCTTCTTCTTACTATTATTTTGTTTGTTCAGTTGGTTTTTCAAGACAAAATTTCTCTGTGTACCCTTGGCTGTCTGGGCCTCCCTCAAATTCACAGAGATCTGCTTGTTTCTGCCTCCCAGAGTGCTGGGATTACAGGCCTGCACCACAGCACCGGGCTTCCAAAATCTCCTTATGACCTCTTTTCTCATGACCACCTGACAAACCAGCAACAGTAGCAGCAAGAGCAGGAAGCAGCAGGAGAATCAGCCAGCCCAGGCCCCAGGCCATTACCAGCTCCACTAGGCATAATTCTGGTTTTAGAGACTGAGCTACATTCCTTCCTTCTCCATACATCAGTGCTTCTGGGGGGAAAGCTCCCAAGGCCTGGCCCCAGGCTATTACTGGCTCTGCCAAACAGGATCCTAATTTTGAGAAGAAGGATATAGTACCTTGTCCATAGGTCAGGGCCTCAGGGAAAGCCTTGGTTGATCAGTCCAGGCCTCAGAAGTTCTCTCCTTTGAAAATATTATTTATTTTTAAAGTCCAGTTAAGTTTACTGGTACCTGAATATCCAAGAGACTCTTATGTCCTACAACAAACAAATGCCTTCTAGCATTGTGAAAAGAATTATCAATACACGGATTCTAATCCTAATATTGAATGGAGGTGGAGGGTTGTAAAGCAGATTAAATACCGGAACTTGTACAATGTGTCTTTGGCTAGTTTGGATGGGAAATCTATACAAATAGAGACAAACAGCTGATACAAATAATCTGGAAACATTCCCTACTTTATGGAGCAGAGGGCCTTCCGGAGTAAATAATATATGTGGAGGGCTAACATAGGCACTGATTCCAAACATGTTACAGTTGTTTCTCCTCTCTAAAAGTCCCATAGATGATCACAAGGTCCAGAGCTGTGGCTAACAGCCAAAGGTCTAGTTGAGTCTTTTTTTTCTTTCTTTTTTTTTTTTGACATTATAATAGGATGGGGTTCAATGAGGGGATCTCAGGATATCAACCCCGATCAGGTGGGCACGCCCAAGAACATTCAACCAGCCCCTCCGGTCTTTCATCCAGAGGCACAGAGTCCTTGGCTCCATTCCTAACAGTAGCAAAATTCCACTTTGAAATAGCAACAAACACATGAGGGACTGTGTTAAAGAGTCACAGCATTAGGAAGGTTGAAACCCACTGCCCTTCCCTGACCTTTGCAACCACAGCCCCCACCCCCTACTCTATCTCAGCAGGTCACAGTGCCCCACTGCTACAGGTGTTCTCTGCCAAATGAAGGTCATGTGAGGATTCAGCCTTCTGCCCCCTCCTCGGAAAGTGACCACTCACATCATAGCCTTGGCCTGGTGCTCTGCATTCCCTGCTCCCTTATCTCGCCACTCACACAGCCCAGCCCACACAACTGCCAGAGCAGAAACTGCCCTGGGCCTCCTTCTCCTTCAGCGGATCAGGGCAACATTAAGTAGGGACCAAAAGTTATACAGACACAATCCAGCCCTCAGAGAAAGGCCGGACCTCACTCAAGCCTTGCATCAGCAAGAGAGCTCAGCCTACTACCCTTCAGTCAGCTCTCACAACCCCACACTAGTATACACCTACACAGCCCTGTTCTGCTCTTAGGGTGACCCTTCCTCCTCTCAGGTCAACATCCAGAGCCCAGACCAATTTTGTAAGTCATCACCTGGCCTCCCACCCTGGCAGCCCCTTACCTCCACTCTGCAGGATCCATAGCCATGCCCCCAACACCTCACCACTTCCTGCTTCCCTAGTAATCAGGTGGGCCCCTCACATCTAGTTTATCCCTCACACCCCTGCCTGAGTCTGTCTACCTCCCTGCCTCAGCTCTAAGCACTCCAGAACACCGCCCCTCCCCCACCCCTGCCAGTACCTGTTCCCAAGGGATTCCACAGTGCACAGTTTCCTTCTCTAACTCTTACTAGGTCCAGATCCACCCACCCTCCCACCCTAGCATACAAGCCCCGCCCACCACTATGACCTCAGCAGCCACAGCCCCACCCACAAGACCAGCACCTGTCCTCCTGCTGCAGGCCACCCTATCCTTACTTCCAAGTTTTCTCATAGACTCCTTCTCCATTCAGCCCTGGCCCATCCCCTGACACTCCTTTATGACTTCTTTCTGGGCCAGCTGTTATGGACCCTTCCCTGCCATCTTTATATGTCCTCCAGATGAGCCTGATCCAATAGTGTCCCTAAAGGTTAGAGCATCCTGCTGCACTGCTCTCACAGACTGCCTGTTTGCAGAAGACCAAGCCTTTAATCCCAGCATTCAGGAGACAGAGGCAGGCTGAGAACTGTGAGTTCCAGGCCAGCCTGGTCTACAGAGCAAGTCCAGGACAGCCAAGGCTACACAGAGAAACCCTGTCTCAGAAAAAAAGAAAAGAAAAAAATAAAAGGGTGAAAGAAAAAAGAAAAAGAAAAGAAAGTATGGGTCAGGGGCTGGGCAAAGGCACCTGAGTGGATGTTTATAAACTTCCCTCAACAGTTTTACAGGAGCAGCAGGGACAGGCCTGACCAATGGTACTCTGTGGTGCTGTGCATCCCCTCCCCGGGGGTGGGGGTCTTTCAGCCTGAACTCGGATGCATGGCCAGGACACTGTGAGGTGGAGGCCTGTGCTGCCTGGTGACCACAGGGCTAAACCCACCCAGGGACCCTAACACTGAAAGCATTGGAATCCACTTGAAGGGAAGGAAACAAGGAAATTCTGGAGCAGAGTTTGTGCCTTTTGCCCTCCTGTGGCTGTGGTCTCCCTCCTGGAGGGTCTCAAGCAGTGCTGGGCCTGCCCCACCTCCTGCCACCCATTCTGCCTCCTTCCTCCTGAGTGTAGAGGCAGCCAGGTGGCAAGCTCTGTGCTGCTGCTCCTGGGCCCTCCCCTTCTTGCCATTAGGCTGTGAGCTCAGTGAGGAGGCCCAGGTCACATGCCCTGTGTGTCCTGAAACTCCACTGACATTGATGCTCTGCTGCTTCTCAACAACATGCCCAGCAGTGGGGTTTTGCTTAAGGACAGGCCTTGCAAACCTGGGGTTTGGTGCTCCTGTGCCTGTCTGTGCAGTTTGAGAGTCTGGGGTCTTGGAGGGGAAGTGGCACTCACTGGATAGGATGGAGGCTTCTAGAGAAAGGTTCCTACAAGGTCCTGCGAACAGTAGTGGCCTTGCCTGAGGGAACACAGAGGAGGGAGTGTCCCCTTGCCCTATTCAGGTGACACCACTGTGTGAGTTGACATCAGCATAGAGACAGTCAGTCCTCTGATTGTCCTGCCTGCTGACTCACTCTGAGGTCACTGCCTCCAGTACCAACCCTAACTTCAGCTGAGAAGCACCTACAGAAGAGACCATGCTGCCCTTTTTGGTCAACAAAGTCTGGACTGTTAGGTCCAAAGACATCTAGTTCCCCTTCACCAAAAGGAACAACTTCCCTTCTGTCAGGCAAAATGGGCAGAAAGCCTTGTCTGATGCCTATGAGCACAACAAATTTCGTGCAGGCTTCCTGGCTACTTCAGTATGACAAATGTCTGTTTAAAAATCAGTGAGTTGCGATTAACAAAAAAAAACATACAGGAAGGATTACTAAGTATAGTTTCTGGGATCTCATTGAATGACCTACTTTGTGATTATCAAATTTTACCTGGGTAAAGCAATCTTTATTTTCCTTTATAGATAGGGTTTCTTTCTCTTCTCTTCTCCTCTCTTCTCTTCTCTTCTCTTCTCTTCTCTCTCTCTCTCTCTCTCTCTCTCTCTCTCTCTCTCTCTCTCTCTCTCCTTTCTCTCCTTCCTTCCTCCCTTTCTTTTTTCCCAAGGTAAGGTTCCTGTGTGTAAACTTGTATGTCCTAGACTCACGTTTTAGACCTGGCTGGCCTCGAACTCACTTAGATCTGCCTGCCTGTGCCTCCCTTAGTAGTGAGATCACAAGCTTACACCATGACACCTGGGCCTAAAATCTGTTTTTACTGTTACACAAAAAAGGTGTCACTACCTTTAATCCCAGCACTCACTCAGGGGACACTAAAGCAGGTGGAACTTTGTGAGGCCATGCCGGCCTGGTCTACAGAGTGAGTTCCAGGACAACCAGGCCTAAAACCTAGAAACCCTGTCTCGAAATAAGAAAAGTCATATTTTGCGAGTCAATTTCCACACACCCAAAGTTCCTATCTGATCTAGGGGCTATCTGGAAAGAGCCATCACCTCAGGCATATGAGACTTCCTGGGTTGCCAGACAGGTCAGAGCACTGGGTTTATGCAAAGGCTCAGAGAAACCTTCAAGACAATAACACAAAGACTCTGAGATAATGATCACTGACCCAAGGCAGCTTCACAGCTTAGCTGCTGTCACACCAGATTCAGGCTAGATACAATGGGTCTGCTAAAATTCTGCTGTGCACTAGCCCCTTTTGTTCTGACCCCAATTCCTAGAAGGTAGGTCCCCAGGAGCCCTGACCCAGAGACACATGGCCAGAAATATACAGGCTCGCCCCATCTAATTATTATGATGTGAGTAACTGCATTCTGGCTCCTCCTACTTGTCCAGAAGAGCGAGGAGGGCAGTTCTCACAGGGAACAGAAATGTGTACTTCACTCTGGTCTGCCTTGGGCTGCTAACCAGGGCCATGGGAGGTCCTTCTCTCTGGGTCCAAAACTACAGGAAGCAGCATGCATCTAGGCACACAATGTTGGCACAAGTGGCCTTGTACTTAGGATGAGCATGCAGGATGCAACAGAAGAAAATGCACAAGTGTACCCACAGATACCATTGCAGGTAAAGCCTTGGGGAAACTGAACCCCACTGGCCTTCTTATCCGAGCTGCCTATTGGATGGGTGTAGGATCCTCAGAGTGCAGTCTGTCTGTCAGGTCCTGGGTGCTCAATGTGAAGGATCCAGGTTCCCTGTCAACCTGGTGACAGTCCTGACCATGGATCCCAGCAGGTGAATCCCAGTGGCCCTGCTCTCACACAAGCAGCAGGCTTGGTGTACAGCATGGATGGAATGGAATACAAACCTTTGTGGGTCTCTGTCAGTGGGTCTGCAGCTTCACATCATCAGGCTGTGTTTGCTGTGCCCAAAACTCTCAACATCCTACGTGGTTGTGTGGAGCTGGAAGCTCATTCGGTACTCACCAGGCTGCAGCTGAGGCACCAGAACCAAGTTTCAGACCCCAAAGCCCATACTAGATGCCCATACCTAGGAGAGAGGAGGAGGATATATTCCAAAATGGACTTCTCCTCACTTGGGGAGGACGGTGTGACCACTGTGGGCTCAGAGGAGCCGGGGTGGAATGGTGCTGAGAAGGCAGCTAAGTAAAGGCCCTGTCAGCTCACTCTCACAGTGCAGACTCTAAAGGCAAGGCAACATTGAGCCACCATTGGTTTGCAGAACATGGCCCACTACAAGTTGTTCCCAGACCCATCCAGACTGCCATGCCTTCATGTGGTGGATGGCAAATAGGACCTCCCACTTGCTGTGCCCCCCCCCAACCTTCCTGACATGGCCCCAAGTATCTCAGTATTTAGGGAAATGGAGAACTGCGAGGCAACGCCCTCTGTGCTAAGGATCTCCTGCTGTAGTGTGGATTGCACAGATAAACAGCACTTAGTGTCTGTGCCCCCCCCCACACACATCATATGTGCTTCCTCATGTTGTTATTTCAGCCCAGACCCATGTAGTGTATGAACAGCATCCAGGAGACAAGGTGCCAAGTCCAGGGCCAGGCACTGAGTCGACACCGATGCCCTGGCAAATATGTGATGAACAGGGAAAGCCCCCAGTCCTTCTGCAGTGCAAGAGCTCTGTGGAGAGGTTTCCCCAGCAAGGAAGGCTGGCTCCCACCCCGCTATTTTTTATCTTACAAATCCTCAATAGAGTTCTAATTCCTTGAGGTTGATGAACAAGTATTAGGTGGCCATGTGAGGTGGCTCACGGCTGCATCCCAGCACCTGGTAGACAAAGGAAAGCAGATCTTTGTGAGTTCCAGGCCAGCCTGGTCTACAAAGAGAGTTCCCGGTCAGCAAGGTTACACAGAGAAACCCCATCTCAAAAACAAAAAATAATTCTATTGCTTCATGCTGTACCACTATATTAAAGAGCAGGCTCTGGACTTGGAATAGACACCCTGTCTCCCAACCCAAGCATGCTTGTTTAAATATTTCCTCCAACATACCTGTCCTGGGTCAGGAGACCATCTGACACTAGAACAAAGATAGAAAAGAAAGCTAAACAGCCCAAGAAAAGACACTATGTGAATTCAAAGGGCTAAAATATAAGCTGTACTTTAGGATCTTAAAGAAAAAAATCTTTTTAAAGATGTATTTATTATTTAGACAGCATGTGTGCCTGCACGCCAGAAGAGGGCACCAGATCTCACTATAGATGGCTGTGAAACACAGGGTTAGTTGCTGGAAATTGAACTCAGGGTCTCTGAGCCAGGATTTGTAGTCTTATTGAATATCATTAAAAATCTCTAAAGAAAACTGAGACAACCTGATGTTAGCATTTTCTGAGTTCCTGTAGATGTTGGGTTTTTATAGTTCCTTGTTTAATGCCATCTAGGATACGGATAATTCTATTATTCTACAATTGAATGGCTTTTATGACAAATACTGAATAAGCTTTTCAGTGAATCTTTGTACATCTGCAGACACACACCAACAGGTTAAAATGTAAAATAAAACCCTCAGTCTAAAGTATCCTGTTTGTAAGCACCAAACAAACTCTCTTTTGAAAAAGAAACTACATTTTGTAAAGGAATCCATTTTGTGTTAAACCTAGCCAAGGGCTGAACCCAGATTCCAGACTAAGCACAAACTAGCCTAAACAGAAAAAATATTCCCTGGCCACACTATCAGCTCACCTTGGGAAAGTCCAAATACACTCTCTACTGGTCAAGCTGAGCATCACGGTGTCTGGCACATAGCAACAACCAATTAGGAGATGCCAGGTCAAAGTTCCTAATGCCCCCATGACTGCTTCAGCCAATCATTCTACAGGCCAACTGGCCCCTACACCTATTACCCAACCATGAAACTCTAAATCTTGTAACACTCTGCTTGCAGCTCTTCTGCCCAGATGTCATCCAATCATATACTGTAGAACCCATTTCTTTGTCTAAACCTATTTTTAAAAAAAACCCTCTCAATTGAGACTCCAGGCCACTTCCCTGCACCTGCTGTGTCAGCACATTAGAGGTGTGTCCTGGGTTCGAACTTGCAATATAAAGACCACCTTGCCACTGCGTTTGGACTCGGCTCTTGGGAGGTCATTTTGGGCATAACATTGCTAATAACTCCAAATATGCCTACTTAAGATAACCAGAGCTGGACTCGTGAACACTTAATATTCCTTCCAAAAAGGAGATAGGTCAGATGATTGGCCCTTCCTGGGAATATCCAGTCCAAATGCAGCCCACCTAGGAAAGCACTCACAGCCCCACGCACAAGAGTTGCTGCAGCACACACAAACAGGCTCCCTCTTCTCCACTGCATTCAGTAGTTTTGCCAACACTTTACACTTCACCCAGCCCTCAACATGTCCATCAACTGGCAAGACAGGAGGCAGACCTGTCACTGCTCAAAGCTCCTACCTTGGCTTGCAAGCTCTGCCCACTATGCCTACATCATCAGCCTCAGCTGCACCTCAGCATCAAGCCCCACCTACCACTACTACCTAAGTCATCACTGCCCCACTCACAACACCTCCAGCACAAGCTACCCCAGCAGAGACAGCTTCTGTCCTGGCCCCCACACACACATCTACAGCCCCTTAGCTTGGCACTCAAGGCTTCTCCATGAGAACGTACAATACTTCCTGTCACAGACAGGGTTCTTCCCCCACGGGTCGCGACCCCCACACTAGCTCTCTTTGTTGTGGTTCCATTTGTAACTGTGGCAAAATTCCAGTTGTGAAATAGCAATGAAACACATGAGGGACCATGTTAAAGAGTCACAGCATTAGGAAGGTTGAAACCCACTGCCCTTCCCTGACCTTTGCAACCACAGCCCCCACCCACTACTCTACCTCAGCAGGTCACAGTGCCCCACTGCTGCAGGTGTTCTCTGCCAAATGAAGTTCAAGTGAGGATTTAGCCTTCTGCCCCCTCCTCAGAAAATGACGACTCACATCATAGCCTTGGCCTGGTGCTCTGCATTCCCTGCTCACTTATCTCACCATTCACACAGCCCAGCCCACAACAACTGCCACAGCAGAAACAGCCCTGGACACACTTCTCCTTCAGCGGTTCTGGGCAACATTAAGTAGGGATCAAAAGTTATGCTGACACAATCCAGCACTCAGAGAAAGGCCAGACCTCACTCAAGCCCTCCATCAGCAAGAGAGCTCAGCCCACCACTCTTCAGTCACCTCTCACAACCCCACACTAGACAGGGTTTCTCTGTGCAGCCTTGGCTGTCCTGGACTTGCTTTGTATACCAGGCTGGCCTGGAACTCACAGTTCTCAGCCTGCCTCTGTCTCCTGAATGCTGGGATTAAAGGCTTGGTCTTCTGCAAACAGGCAGTCTGTGAGAGCAGTGCAGCAGGTTGCTCTAGCCATTAGGGACACCATTGGATCAGGCTCATCCTGAGGACCTCTAAAGAGGGCGGGGCAAGGGTCCATAACAGCTGGCCCAGAAAGAAGTCAAAAAGGAGTGTGAGGGGATGGGCCAGGGCTGAATGGAGAAGGAGTCTATGAGAAAACTCGGAAGTAAGGATAGGGTGCCCTGCAGCAGGAGGACAGGGGCTGGTCTTGTGGGTGAGGCTGTGACTGCTGAGGTCATAGTGGTGGGCGGGGCTTGTATGCTAGGGTGGAAGGGTGGGTGGATCTGGACCTAGTAAGAGTTAGAGAAGGAAACTGTGCACTGTGGAATCCCTTGGGAACAGGTGCTGGCAGGGGTGGGGGAGGTAAGAGCTAGAGAAGGAAACTGTGCACTGTGGAATCTCTTGGGAACAGGTGCTGGCAGGGGTGGGGGAGGGGCGGTGTTCTGGAGTGCTTAGAGCTGAGACAGGGAGGTAGACAGACTCAGGCAGGGATGAGAGGGCCAAACTAGATGTGAGGTGCCCACCTGATTACTAGGGAAGCAGGAAGTGGTGAGGTGTTTGGGGTGTGGCTTTGGATCCTGCAGAGTGGAGGTAAGGGGCTGCCAGGGTGGGATCACTTACAAAATTGGGCTGGGCTCTGGATGTTGACCTGAGAGGAGGCAGGGTCACCCTAAGAGCAGGACAGGGCTGTGTAGGTGTATACTAGTGTGGGGTTGTGAGAGCTCACTGAAGAGTGGTGGGCTGAGCTCTCTTGCTCATGCAGGGCTTGATTGAGGTCTGGCCTTTAGCTCACTGCTGGATTGTGTCAAATATTGCTGCTTCATGCCGTGGTTAGCATGCCAGCCAGGAGGGCTGTGCCCAGGGGCTCCTCCTTGGGGATTTAGCACAGGAGCCTGAGAGCAGACTGTGATGGCTCTGATCAGAAATAAGCACTTCGGATCATATGGGCCAGATGGTCTGGTTTCCCTGAAAGAGGATCCCATCATCTCCAGGGTGAGAGTCAGACCTGAGAGTGGATGGCAGAAGACACAGTGCAGAGAGAGGGCCCCACAGCTGTACCCTTGTGGTGAGGGAGCACTGTGCCAAACAGGTTCTCAGTTGCTGGAGTCAGCCCTTTGCCCAGTAGGGCACTGTAGACAAACACACAGGAGTTATTTTTAGAGGTCCAGTTATCCCTGACAGTGGCTTTGCATTCAGCATGTATGTAGGCCCTGAGAGAGGACTACAGAAGCCCCACCCCTTCTAGAAGGCACCCAAATGGTATTTCCACCTATGTGTACTTGGAAGAACATGCAGATCCCACTCCCTCTCCAAACATTCAGTGCGTGGTGCCATTTGGGGACTTCAGAAAGAGGAGGGGACCAAGTGTCTGTCAGTCAAGTTTTGAGCTCTGAGTGCTTCCCTGAAAGTGTACTACAGACAGACAGCCATTGCAGGCAGACAGGCAGACAGACTGGGATAATCAAGCTACTGTGCATAGGTTTAACAGTGCTGAAGGAAACTAAGGCTGACTTGTATGAGTGATCCCCTCACCAAGCTTCCTCATCTGCCTTCTGGGTCCTCAGGGTGAAGGTATGCTGGGAGGGTCATAAGTGTTGCTTTGGGGTTCTGAGTGCTTAGAAGATACCTCAGTACTGACATACAAGAATGAGATCTTTGTCGACCTTTGCAGATCCACCAGGGTGCTGGTGGTGGGATGGCCAGTCTATCAGGGCCAACTGACAGCACTGGTTGGACCGGACAATCGCTTTCTAGAGGCTCTAGATAGGGGTAGTGCAGCCTGCCCTTGAGTGGGACCCATGTCCTTGGTCTACACAGCACAGGAGGGCTTCCACACTCCCTCGGTACCGGGGGTCCTTGGTGTTGTTACCGTGGCCATCTGTGCTTCTGCTTGCAGTACTGGAGGTGACAGAAGAGCCAGACTTGTCCCAGGGAGAAAGGCCTAAGATATGTAGAAGTAAGGGAGCAGGGCCTGAAGGAGGAGCAAGGAGACCCCTGAGTCAGCACATGAATAAGCTCTCCCTACTGTCCTCTGGGCCTTGCGGTGGGGAACACTGTGGACCTGAGTCGCCGCCTCTGACTTCCTGCTCGGGGACCGCTGAGGCGGGGATCATCGCTGACCTTGACCTGAAGCATGGATGTCACTGATAGAGGTCAGCAGGGGACTTGTGAGGAGTCAATACGACATCCTTCAGAATCCCCAAGACAAGAGTGGACCCCTGCTCCTCTTGCCAGTCTTGAGAAACACGCTAGGGGTGCTCAGATGGCCTCCATCTTCATCCTTGTCTCCTCTCCTGGAGGATGAACCTGCCCGGTGGGGGAAGGGTATATATACCAAGGCAGTAGAGGAAGCCATGTGAGGTTACCAGAGATGGTGTCCATGATCAGCCATCCATCCAGGTGAGCAAGCACAGTAAGACTCTGGTGCCCCAGATTTGACCACCTCCCCTTGGTGGGGAGGCCTGATGGCACTCAAAGAAAGAATAAGCAGGCTACCAAGATGAGACTTGATAGCCTATGTCCAGCTGTGTCTCAGACCTAGTGGAGGTTAATAGAGTGAAAGCAGGAGAGTGGAATGGGAGGATACAAGTGACAGGATAGCAATTGAGTTGTAATCTGAATAAATTAATAAAATTAATTTTATTAATGATGAGAGGCACCCTCAAGTCTATATTCAGAATAACACCAAAGGGAAATTAAAATCTTGGGCTTGGGACTGATTAGTAAGTAGTCAGTGCCCCAACTTATCAGAACTTTTATCCCTGATCTCTCCAAGGCCTTTATCATGAAGTGGTGTTCGATTTTGTCACATGATTTTTAGCATCTAATGAGATGATCATGTTTTGTTTTTCCTTCCATTTGTTTATGTGATGGATTATGTTGATGAATTTTTATATTTGAACCAACTCTGCATTTCCAGGATGGAGTCTACTTGGTCATGGCTAATGATATCTTTGATGTGTTCTTGGATTCCGTTTGTGAGTATTTTTTTCATCAATGTTCATAAGGGAAATTTGCCTGAAATTATTTTTCTTTGATGGGTCTTTGTGTGTTTTAGGTACCAGAATGACAGTGGCCCCATAGAATGAGTTTGGCAATGTTCCTTGGGTTTCTATTTTGTGCCATAGTTTGAAGAGTATTGGTATTAGCTCTTCGTTGAAAGTCTGGTAGAATTGTGAGCTAAAATCATCTGGCCCTGAGGGTTTTTCCCCCCTGGTTGGGAGACATTCAATGACTGCTTCTTTTCCTTAGGGGTTACAGAGGTATTTAACATGTTTTCCTGATCTTGATTTAGATTTGGTAAATGGAATCTACCAAGGAAATTGTCCGTTTCATTTAGATTTTCCAATTTTGTAGACTATGGTTTTTTGAAGTAAGACCTAATGTTTCTTTGGTTCCCCCCCCCCACCCCCCCAGTGTGTGTTGTTATGTTCTCTTTTCCCTTTCTGATTTTGTTGGTTTGGATATTTTCTCTCTGCCTTTTAGTTAGTTTGGGTAAGTGGGTGTCTTTTGTCTATCTTGTTGACTTTCTTAAAGAACCACCAGTTAATTCTGTTCATTCTTTGTCTTGTCCTCTGTTTCTAATTTGTGGAGTTCAGCTTTAGCTTGATTATTTGCAGCAATCTACTCGTCTTGGGTGTGTTAGCCCCTTTTGTTGTGGAAGCTTCCAGAGGAGCTGTTAAATGGCTAGTATGGAATCTCCCCAACTTCTGATTGAAGGCGCTTAATGCTACAAACTTTACTTAGCACTGCTTTCATTGTGTCCCATAAGCTTGGGTATGTTGTACCTTCATTTTCATTGAATTTTAGATAGTCTTTAATTTCTTTTTCATTTCTTCCCTGGCCCAGTAGTTATTGAGTAGGGAGTTGCTCATTTTCCATGATTGTGTAGGGTTTTTCTTATTTCTGATGTTGAGATCCATCTTAATCCATGGTGATCTGAGAAAGCATAATGGATAAATTCAATTCCTTGTATATATTACGGTTTGCTTTGTGACCGACTATATACTGCCAGTTTTCAAGAAGGTCCTTGTGGCCCTAAGAAGAAACACTGTTCTTTTGTGCTTGGTAAAAAGTTATGGAGATAACCATTGGGTCCATTTAATTCATTCCATCTGTCGGTTTCATTTTTTCTCTATTTTGTTTCTGCCTCAGTGATCTGTCCATTGCTTAGAGTGCGCCCTGGAATTCTCCCTCAATTGAGGTGTCTGCATTGCTCTGTGCTTTTACCTTAAATAACAACTTTATTCTGGTTTGTTTTTGTTTTTTGTTTTGTTTTTTGGTTTTTTTTAAATAAATCTGGGTTTCCTTGTATATTGTTCAAAGATGTTCTGAATTGGAATGCCTTCTGGGTAGGCTTTTCCTTTGGTGAGAATGGCGTATTCTCCCCCATCTCTTTTCATTAATTTTGGTTGAAATTCTATTGCTTCATGCTCTACTACTCTATTAAAGAGCTGGCTCTGGAGTTGGATTAGACACCCTGTCTCCCAACCCAAGCATGCTTGTTTTAAAATTTCCTCCAACAAATCCTGTCCTCGGTCAGGAGACCATCTGACACTAGGAAAAAGAAAAAAACCTAAACAGCACAAGAAAAAAAAAACTATGTGACTTCAAAGGGCTAAAATATAAGCTGTACTTTAGGATCTTTTTTTTTTTGACTTTTTTTTTATTAATTTATTCATATTACATCTCGATTGTTAGCCCTTCCCCTGTTTCCTCCCATTCTTACCTCCCTCCCATTTCTCCCCTTCTCCCCTCCCCTATGTCCGTGACCGAGGGAGACCTCCTCCCCCTATATATGCTCTGAGAATATCAAGTCTCTTCTTGGTAACTAGCTATCCTTCCTCTGAGTGCCACCAGGTCTCCCCATCCGGGGGACATGGTCAGAAAAGGGGCACCAGAGTTCGTGTGAGAGTCAGAACTCACTCTCCACTCAACGGTGGAGAGTATCATGTTCGTCGGCTAGGTCTTGGTAGGGATTCGAAGCTTACTGCCTATATTCTCCTTGACTGGTACCTTAGTTTGAGGAGGACCCCAGGATCCAGATCTGCCTGTCATCAAGTTCTTCTTGTAGGTTTCCAGGACCCTGTGGGTCCTACTATTTCCTCTTTCTTCCATGCTACTCTTGCCTAAAGTCTCAATCGGATATCATCTCCTCTGACCCACTTTCTTGGTAAGTAAAGATTTTCATGGTACGTATTCATTGGACTAGTGTTTTGATATAAGTGAGTATATACAGTTTGTCTCTTTTTGCTTCTGGGTGAACACACTCATTATGATAATTTCTAGATCAATCCATTTGTCCACAAATTTTGGGAATTTCTTGTTTTTAATAGCTGAGTAGTATTCCATAGTGTAAATATACCACAGTTTCTTAGTCCATTCTTCTACTGAGGGACACTTAGGCTGTTTCCATGTTCTGGCTATTATGTATAGAGCAGCTATGAACATGGTTGAGCATATGTTCCTGTTGTGTGGTAGGGCATTTTCTGGGTATATTCCAAGGAGTGGGATAGCTGGGTCTTGAGGAAGCCCTATTCCCATTTTTCTGAGAAAGCGCCAGAGAGCTTTCCAAAGTGGTTTTACTAGTTTGCATTCCCACCAGCAATGAAGGAGTGTTCCTCTCCCTCCACATCCTCACCAACATGTGGTGTCATTTGAGTTTTTGATCTTAGCCATTCTGATGGGTGTAAGATGGAATCTCAGTGTCGTTTTGATTTGCATTTCTCTGATGACTAACGAGGACGAGCATTTCTTTAAGTGTTTCTCGGCCATTTGATATTCCTCTGTTGAGAATTCTCTGTTAAGTTCCAAGCCCCATTTCGCAACTGGGTTGTTTGGTTTTGTGGTGTTTAATTTCTTGAGTTCTTTATATATTTTGGATATTAAACCTTTGTCAGATGAAGGGTTGGTGAAGATCTTTTCCCATTCTGTAGGCTGTCGCTTTGTTCTCTTGACAGTGTCTCCTGCTTTACAGAAGCTTCTCAGCCTCATGAGGTCCCATTTATTAATTGTCGACATTAAGGCCTGGGCTGTTGGTGTACTGTTCAGGAAGTTGTTTCCCGTGCCTATGTGTCCCAGGCTCTTCCCCACTTTTTCCTCTAACTGAATTAATGTCTCTGGTTTGAAGTTGAGGTCTTTAATCCACTTGGACTTGAGTTTTGTGCATGGTGACAAATAAGGGTCTAATTGCATTTTTCTACATGTAGACATCCAGTTAGACCAGCACCATTTGTTGAAGATGCTATCCTTTTTCCATTGAATAGATTTGGCTTCTTTGTCAAAAATCAAGTGAGCAAATGTGTGTGGATTCATCTCTGGGTCTTTGATCCGATTCCATTGATCCACTCGTCTATTGCTTTGCCAGTACCATGCTGTTTTAATTACTGTTGCTCTGTAGTACAGCTTGAGATCAGGTATGGAGGTTCCTCCAGAGGATCTTTTGTTGTATAGGATTGTTTTTGCTATTCTGGGTTTTTTATTTCTCCATATGAATTTGAGAATTGATCTTTCAATATCTTCAAAGTATGTTGTAGGTATTTTGATAGGGATTGCATTGAATCTGTAAATTGCTTTTGGTAAGATGGCCATTTTTACTATGTTGATTCTCCCGATCCACAAACAAGGTAAATCCCTCCATCTTCTCATGTCATCTTCAATCTCTTTCTCCAGAGGTTTGAAGTTTTTTTTCGAATAAGTCCTTCACTTGCTTGGTTAGAGTCACTCCTAGATATTTTATATTGTTTGTGGCTATAGTGAAGGGAATAGTTTTCCTAATTTCTTCCTCTGCCTGTTTGTCATTTGTATACAGGAAAGCTACTGACTTTTTTGAGTTTATTTTGTATCCTGCCAATTTGCTGAAGGTGTTTATCAGCTGTAGGAGTTCTCTGGTGGAATTTTGGGAGTCACTTACATACACTATCATATCATCTGCAAATAAGGATAATTTGACTTCTTCCTTTCCCATTTGGATCGCCTTGATCTCCTTTTGCTGTCTTATTGCTCTGGCTAGAACTTCAAGAACTATATTGAAGAGATAAGGGGACAGGGGCAGCCTTGTCTGGTTCCCGATTTTAGAGGAATTTCCTTGAGTATCTCTCCATTTAATTTAATGTTGGCTGTTGGTTTGCTGTATATGGCCTTTATTATGTTTAGATAAGTGCCTTGTATTCCCGATCTCTCTAAAACTTTGAAGATAAATGGGTGTTGGATTTTGTCAAATGCTTTTCCTGTATGTAAAGAGATGATCGTGTGGTTTTTCTCTTTCAGTTTGTTTATATGGTGGATTACATTGATGGATTTCCGTATGTTAAACCATTCCTGCATGCCTGGAATGAAGCCTACCTGGTCATGGTGAATGAGTTCTTTGATATGCTGTTGTATTTGCTTTGTGAGAATTTTGTTGAGTATTTTTGCATCAATTTTCATAAGAGAAATTGGTCTGAAATTCTCTTTTTTTATTGGATCCTTGTGAGGTTTAGGTATCAATGTGACTGTGGCCTCATAGGAGGAATTTGGTAATATTCCGTCCATTTCCAACCTTTGGAATAGCTTGAATAGTATCGGTGTTAGCTCCTCTTTGAAGGTCTGGTAGAATTCGGCACTGAAACCATCTGGCCCTGGGCTTTTTTTGGTTGGGAGACTATCAATGGTTGCTTCTATTTCTATAGGTGAAATAGGGCTATTTAATTTGTTTATCTGGACTTGGTTCAATTTCGGCAAATGGAATCGGTCGAGAAATTTGTCCATTTCCGTTAAATTTTCGAATTATGTGGCATAAATGCCTTTAAAGTAGGTTCTTACGATTCTTTTTTATTTCTTCAGTGTCTGTTGTTATGTCTCCCTTTTCATTTCTGATTTTGTTAATTT
This sequence comes from Acomys russatus, assembly GCF_903995435.1. NCBI lineage: Eukaryota > Metazoa > Chordata > Mammalia > Rodentia > Muridae > Acomys > Acomys russatus. The sequence continues at coordinate 100,986 of NW_026131801.1, read as the reverse complement.
GGATAGTGTTTCTCTGTCTTTTCGTTAGATTGGCTAACGGTTTGTCTAACTTGTTAATTTTCTCAAAGAACCAGCTCTTGGTTTTGTTGATTCTTTGGATTGTTCTCTTTGTTTCTAATTTATTGATTTCAGCCCTGAGTTTGATTATTTCTAGGCGTCTACACCTCTTGGGTGTTTCTGCTTCTTTTTTTTCTAGAGCTTCCAGATGTGTTGTTAGGTTGTTTATGTGGGATGATTCCTTTTTCTTTTTGAAGGTGCTTAGTGCTATGAATTTTCCTCTTAGTACTGCTTTCAATGTGTCCCACTATTTTGGGTATGTTGTTCCATCATTTTCATTGAATTTCAGGAAGTCTTTTATTTCTTCCCTTATTTCTTCCGTGACCCATGTGTCATTAAGTAGAAAGTTGTTTAGTTTCCACGTGTTAGTATGCTTTTTGTTATTTCTGTTGTTGTTGAAGTCCAGCCTTAGACCATGGTGATCTGATAAGATACAAGGTATTATTTCAGTCTTCTTGTATCTATTGAGGTTTGCTTCATGACCAACTATGTGATCAATTTTAGAGAACGTTCCATGGGGTGCTGAGAAAAAGATATAATCCTTTGCATTTGGGTGGAAAGTTCTGTAGATATCTGTTAGATCCATTTGATTCATGACATTGGTTAATGAGGTTATTTCCCGGCTTATTTTTTGATTCAAAGACCTATCCTTGAGTGAAAGAGGGGTGTTGAAGTCTCCCACTATTATTGTGTGGGTATCAATGAGTGGGGCAAGCTTTGTTAATAACTCTTTTACAAATGTGGGAGCCCTTGTATTCGGAGCATAGATGTTCAAAATTGTGATGTCTTCTTGGTTGACTTTACCTTTGACGAGTACGAAGTGACCATCCTCATCTCGTTTGATTAATTTTGGTTGAAAGTCTATTTTATTAGATATTAGAATGGCTACCCCAGCTTGCTTCTTGTGACCATTTGCTTGGAATATTTTTCCCCAACCTTTTACTCTGAGGCAATGTCTGTCCTTGTGGTTGAGGTGTGTTTCTTGAATGCAGAAGAATGTTGGGTCATGTTTATGCATCCATTCCGTTAGTCTGTGTCTTTTTATTGGAGAGTTGAGACCATTGATGTTGAGAGATATTAATGACCAGTGATTGGTAATTCCCTTCATTTTTGGCATTTGTAACAGTTGAGATTTTGTGAGGTTGTGATTTTGCAATGGTATATTTACATATTTCCTATGTAGTTTTGGTTGTAGTTTGACCAGTTGGGGTGGAGTTTTCCTTCTAGTAGCTTCTGTAAAGCCGGATTTGTGGCTAGGTCCTTTTTGAATTTGTTTTTGTCATGAAATGACTTGTCTTCTCTGTCAACGGTTATTGATAATTTTGCTGGATATAGTAGTCTTGCCTGGTATCTGTGTTCTCTTAGGGTTTGCAGCACCTCTGTCCAGGCCCTTCTGGCTTTCATGGTCTCTACTGAGAAATCAGGAGTAATTCTGATAGGTTTGCCTTTGTATGTTACTCGGCCTTTTTCTCTTGCCGCTTTCAATATTTTTTCCTTGTTCTGTATATTTTGTGTTGTTATTATTATGTGGCGGGAAGATTTTCTTTTCAGGTCTATTCTATTTGGTGTTCTGTAGGCCTCTTGTATGCTCATACGCATCTCTTTCTTCAAATTGGGAAAATTCTCCTCCATTATTTGATTAAAGATGTGTTCTGGGCTGTGGGGTCGGCTGTCTAGTTTCTCTTGTATTCTCTTGTATTGTTCGCAAGTTTCGTCTTTTCATGTGGTCTTTTAATTGTTGAATGCTCTGTGTCAGGAACTTTTCAGATTTAGCATTTCCCTGAATGGTTGTTTCCAGTTCTGCGATTGTATCTTCAAGTCCTGATATCCGTTCTTCCATTTCTTGCAATCTGTTAGATAAGGCCACCTCTGAGATGCTTGCTTTCCTCTTTGCAGACTCTTGATCACATTTTTCTTCTGTGTGTTCCTGCATCATAGCTTCCATTTTTATCTTCATGTCTTGGACTGTTTTAATGATTTCCATCATCTGGTTATTTATATTTTTCTGAAAATTTTTCAAGTGCCTCTTTATATGACTCTTTTAACTCTTCAGTCTTCTTGTTTGCCTCCTCCTGCATTTGTTTACAGATTTTATTTGTTTCTTCCATTATCATCTTCTTTACTAAGGACTTGAGGTCATTTTCTTGCCTATCCATTGCTTTTAGGTTCTCTAGGTTGTTTTCATTGGGAATGTTGGAATCCGGAGATGCCAAACTGTTTTGGTTTTTGATAGGATTCTTACGCAGCCCTCTTGTCATTTTGATGTCTCTGGTGTTGGAAGGTATTTTGTAGTGAACTTTGCTGGTTGAGAGTGGTTAATTGATGACTGATTATAGGTTAGGTGCTCTTGCCTGTGGGGATCAGGGGGTATTTTTGTGGAACAGGTGATCCGGTTTCACTCCTGGTGATTTTCGTCTGCCCCCTGGGCTCCAGGCTGAGCCAGCCAAAGTAGATATCTGTTTGGACTTTACTGCCGTAATTCAGATCAGCAGTCTTGGGACCTAGAATAAGGTCCGCACACAAACGTTCTGGCTGAGTAGGTTGATCCCAGCTGCCTGTCCTTCCTTTGGCTTTGTAGTCAAGACCCCAGGTAGATCAGATCTTCTGGGGGTGTAGCTGTCTTTTAGCTCTGTCTCTATACCCTGTAGCAGTGTCCAACCTCTCCCAGTACTATATGCCTAGAGGAACCAAGGTCGCTCTTGGTCAGCAATTAGGCACTGCAAGCAAGACCCTCTTTTCATCTCCCAATAAAGTGAGAGTGCCTGCCTTGCTCGAGGCCAGGATCTCCACTGGACACTCTCATTCAGGGAGCAGGGAGTGCTGTGCCAGGCCTTGCGGCTGGGCAGTTAGTAAGACTCGCTCTGCAGAGCTCTGGCGGCCACTTGTGGATCCAAATCTTTCCACCGGGGTATGTGGGTCCCCCTCACACTCTGGGTCAGCAACTAGACACTGCAAACACGACCCATCCATGTCTTGTCTCCCGATAATGAACGACCCCATCCACGTCTCGTCTCCCGATAATGAAAGAGTACCTGCCTTGCTCGGGCCAGGATCTCCAGCTGGGCTCTCTGGTGCGGAGAGCGGGGAGCAGAGTGTAGGTCCAGTGCCTTGCGGCTGGGTAGAGACAAAAGGGTTGCAGAGCTCTGGCGGAAGCCCGTGGACCCAGGTCTTCCCGCAGGGCAAATAAGTTCAGCTATAGCACTAGGCAAGACCCACGTCTCCCGATGGGTCTGTGGAAGCAGCTCAAGCTGATTTCTCACTGCCGCTGTTTGCAGGCTCAGGCCGCTGTGATTGATGTTAAGTTTGGCCCCGGATGGCCAGCGAGCTGTAGTCCCACTATAACTGTCTCTGTTGGGTCCCGCCGCCTGTGTTTTCAGTCGGCCTAGGTGGGTGACCGCTGCAGTTTGGGGTGGTGCGGAAGGAGGAATCCTAGGGCAGATTCACCCTCTTCGCTGAGATTCCTCTGGCTGGGGACTCTGGAAAAACCCCTCCCCAAACAGCGAGTCTGTGCTTTATATACAGGCTGCAGTTTGCATGTGGATTCCGTCTCAGAGTTTGGGGAGTGCGTTTAGCACCTCCAGGATGTTGCCTGACCCAGGGGGGTAGGCCCCCTGTTTGGTCTGCAGCCTTTGGGGCCCCACTCACCTACAGTTCTCAAAGTCCAGCAATCTGTTGCTCCTCCTATGTCTCTGGTCTCCACGGAGTAGATCAGATACGTAGCTTAATGGTCGGCGCCATCTTGGAATCTCCCGTACCTTAGGATCTTAAAGAAAAAAATCTTTTTAAAGATGTATTTATTATTTACACAGCCTTTATGCCTGCATGCCAGAAGAGGGCACCAGATCTCACTATAGATGCTTGTGAACCACATGGTTAGTTGCTGGAAATTGAACTCAGGGTCTCTGAGCCAGGACTTGTAGTCTTACTGAATATCGTTAAAAATCCCTAAAGAAAACTGAAACAACCTGATGTTAGCATTTTCTGAGTTCCTGTACATGTTGGGTTTTTATAGTTTCCTGTTTAGTGCCATCTAGGATACGGATAACTATATTATTCTACAACTGAATGGCTTACCTGACAAATACTGAATAATCTTTTCAGGGTATCTGCCTACACCTGCAGACACACACAAACGGGTTAAAATGCAAAATAAAACCCTCAGTCTAAACTATCTTGTTTGTAAGGACCAAACAAACTCCCTTTTGAAAAACAAACTCCATTTTGTAAAAGAAACTCCATTTTGTGTTAAACCTAGCCAAGGGCTGAACTCAGATTCCAGAATAAGCACAAACTAGCCTAATCAGAAAAAATATTCCTTGGCAACACAATCAGCTCACCTCGGGAAAGTCCAAATACATGCACTGCTGGTCAAGCTGAGCAGCAGGTGGTCTGGCACATAGCAACAACCAATTAGGAGAGGCCAGGCCAAAGTTCCTAATGCCCCCAGGAGTGCCTCAGCCAATCTTTTCTATAGGCCAACTGGCCCCTACACCTATTTCCCAACCATGAAAATCTAAGTCTTGTAAATCTCTGTTTGCAGCTTTTCTGCCCAGATGTGATCTAATCATATACTGTAGATCCCATTTCTTTGTCTAAAACCTATTTTTAAAAACCCTCTCAATTGAGACTCCAGGCCAATTCCCTGCACCTGCTGTGTCAGCACATTGGAGCTGTGTGCTGGGTTTGAACCTGCAATATAAAGACATCCTTGCCACTGCATTTGGACTCGGCTCTTGGGTGGTCTGTTCAGAAAGTCTCTCAACATTTGGGTATAACATTGTTAATAACTCCAAATATTCCTAGTTAAGATAACCAGAGTTGGTCTCGTGAACACTTAATATTCCTTCTAAAAAGGAGATAGGTAAGACGATTGGCCCTTCCTGGGAATATCCAGTCCAAATGCAGCCCACCTAGGAAAGCACTCACAGCCCCACCCACAAGAGTTGCTGCAGCACACACAAACAGGCTCCCTCTTCTCTACTGTATTCAGTAGTTTTGCCAACACTTTACATTTCACCAAGCCCTCAACGTGTCCATCAACTGGCAAGACAGGAGGCAGACCTGTCACTGCTCAAAGCTCCTACCTTGGCTTGCAAGCTCTGCCCACTATGCCTACATCATCAGCGTCAGCTGCATCTCAGCATCAAGCCCTGCCTACCACTACTACCTAAGTCATCACTGCCAACACTCACAACACCTCCAGCACAAGCTACCCCAGCAGAGACAGCTTCTGTCACCCCCACCTGTACCTACAGCTCCTCAACTCAGCATTCCCAGCTTCTCCCTGAGAATGTAAAATACTTCCCCCTGCAGACAGGGTTCTCCACCCATGGGTCGAGACCCCCACACCAGCTATGTATGTTGTGGTTCCATTTGTAACAGTGGCAAAATTCCAGTAGTGAAATAGCACCGAAACACATGAGGGACTGTGTTAAAGGGTCACAGCATTAGGAATGTTGAAACCCACTGCCCTTCCCTGACATTTGCAACCACAGCCCCCACCCCCTACTCTACCTCAGCAGGTCACAGTGCCCCCACTGCTACAGGTGTTCTCTGCCAAATGAAGGTCAAGTGAGGACTCAGCAGTCTGCCCCCTCCTCAGAAAGTGACGACTCACATCATAGCCTTGGCCTGGTGCTCTGCATTCCCTGTTCACTTATCTCACCACTCACACAGCCCAGCCCACAACTGCCACAGAAGAAACAGCCCTGGACACACTTCTCCTTCAGAGATTCTGGGCAACATTAAATAGGGACCAAAAGTAATACTGACATAATCCAGCACTGAGCTAAAGGCCAGACCCTAAGCAAGCCCTGCATCAGCAAGAGAGCTCAGCCCACCATTCTTCAGCTCTCACAACCCCACACTAGTATACACCTACACATCCCTGTCCTGTTCTTAGGGTGACCCTGCCTCCTCTCAGGTCAACATCCAGAGCCCAGCCCAATTTTGTAAGTGATCACCTAGCCTCCCACCCTGGCAGACTCTTACCTCCACTCTGCAGGATCCACAGCCACGCCCCGAACACCTCACCACTTCCTGCTTCCCTAGTAATCAGGTGGGCCCTGCACATCCAGGTTGGCCCTAACACCCCTACCTGAGTCTGTGTACCTCCCTGCTGCAGCTTTAAGCACCCCTGAACACTGCCCCTCCCCCACCTTTTCTCCTTTCCCCCACACCTGTTCCCAAAGGATTCCACAGTACACAAAGTTTCCTGTTCTAACTCTTACTAGGTCCAGATCCACCCACCCATCCACCCTAGCCTACAAGCCCCGCCCACCACTGTGACCTCAGCACTCACAGCCCCACCCAAAAGACCAGCACCAGTCCTCCTCCTGCAGGGCACCCTATCCTTACTTCCAAGGTTTCTCATAGACTCTTTCTCCATTCAGCCCTGGCCCAACCCTGACACTCCTTTTTGACTTCTTTCTGGGCCAGCTGTTATGGACCCTTGCCCCGCCCTCTTTAGAGGTCCTCAGGATGAGCCTGATCCAACAGTGTCCCTAATGGTTAGTGAAGCCTGTTGCAGTGATCTCACAAACTGCATGTTTGTAGAAGATCAAGCCTTTAATCCCACCACTTGGGAGGCAGTAGGCAGGCTGAGAACTGTGAGTTCGACACCAGCCTGGTCTGCAAAGCAAGTCCAGGACAGCCAAGGCTCCACAGAGAAACCCTGTTTAGAACAAAAACAACAACAACAACAAAAAAAAAAAAAAAAAGAAGAAGAAGAAGAAGAAGAAGAAGAAGAAGAAGAAGAAGGAAAGAAAAGAAAAGAAAGAAAAAGGAAAAGGAAAAAAGGGATGTGTCAGAGGCTGGAGAAAGGCCCATGAGTGGATGTTTGTAAACTTCCCTCAACAGTTTTACAGGAGCAGCAGGGACAGGCCTGACCAATGGTACTCTGTGGTGCTGTGCATCTCCTCACCTGGGGTGGGGGTCTTTCAGCCTGACCCTGGATGCATGGCAAGGACACTGTGAGCTGGAGGCCTGCTCTACCTGGTGACCACAAGGCTGAGCCCACCCAGGGAACCTAACACTGAAAGCCTTGAAATCCACTCGAAGGGAAGAAAGCAAGGAAACTCTGAAACAGAGTTTATGCCCTTTGCTGTCCTGTGGCTGTGGTCTCCCTCCTGGAGGGTCTCAAGCAGTGCTGGGCCTGCCCACCTCCTGCCACCCACTCTTCCTCCTTCCTTCTGAGTGTGGAGACAGGCAGGTGGCAAGCTCTGTGCTGCTCCTTCTGGGCCCTCCCCTTCTTGCCTAATGGCTGTGAGCTCAGTGAGGAGGCCCAGGTCACATGCCCTGTGTGTGGAGAGCTGCGACACTGTGTGTCCTGAAACTCTACTGACATTGATGCTCTGCTGCTTCTCAACAACATGCCTGGCGGTGGGGATTTGCTTAAGGATAGTCCATGCAAACCTGGGGTTTGGTGCTCTTGTGCCTGTCTGTGCAGTTTGAGAGTCTGGGGTCGGGGAGGGGAAGTGGCACTCACTGGATAGGATACAGGCTTCTAGAGAAAGACCCCCACAGGGTCATGCCAACAGAAGTGGCCATGCCTGAGGGAACACAGAGGAGGGAGTGTCTCCTGGCCCTATTCAGGTGTCACCACTGTGTGAGTTGACATCAGCATAGAGACAGTCAGTCCTCTGATTGTCCTGCCTGCTGACTCACTCTGAGGTCACTGCCTCCAGTACCAACCCTAACTTCAGCTGAGAAGCACCTACAGAAGAGACCATGCTGCCCCTTTTGGTCAACAAATTCTGGACTGTTAGGTCCAAAGACATCTAGTTCCCCTTCACCAAAAGGAACCGCTTCCCTTCTGTCAGGCAAAATGGGCAGATAGCTGTGTCTGATGCCTATGAGCACAACAAACCTCGTGCAGGCTTCCTGGCTACTTCAGTATAAGAAATGTCTGTTTAAAAATCAGTGAATTGGGGCTGGAGAGATGGCTCAGTGGTTAAGAGAAAGTGCCAGCCTCAGTCTTAAAGACATGTGTAAGAAATGTGATATTTCTCTACATGGGAAGGACACAGACTTCTTAACTGAAAAACCCCACAATTCAGAGGCATCCAAAGCCCTACACTTTTGTTTATTTCCATGCAGGAGCTTACTGATGAAACCCAGCTGGTCTTCAGAGAGGTCAAACTGTGCTACATACTGGGAGGCAGGGCACCACTCCTGTTCTATCTGGTTGTGGATTCCCAATGTAAATCTGTATCTCCCTATGCAGTCTGGTGCTGGATGCAAATGAACACACCACAGCCTCTGCTGTCCCTCATCTGAGGTGGAGTGAGGCTTCCTTCCACTGCACCTTCCACACCTAGACTCAGTCAATAAACACATGCACAGGTGGAGCCTATTACTATGTTCAAAGTAGCACCCAACATGTGAGTGATGGTGCAAAGCCCTAAGGAGGAGCACTTTGGCTGGGTGAGCAGAAGGATTGATTTTGGGTAAAGGGAGGCCATAAGGCTGTTTTCTGCTTGGGGGGAGCCTCCCTTAAAGTAACAGCAACCTCCCTTAACCTGCCCCAGAGGACAAAATTCTTGGGCAAGGGCAGTAGTTCAGAGTCAATCCAAATGTCCTGTACCAGTTCAACGAACCCACCCTACAGACCTTCGTAAAAATAAATGTGCCTCCTTACGTACCATTTTGGTTCTGCTCTCTTCTACCGGGGAGAGAGAGAGAGAGAGAGAGAGAGAGAGAGAGAGAGAGAGAGAGAGAGAGAGAGAGAGAGAGAGAGAGAGAGAGAGGCAGAGAGAGAGAGACAGACAGAGAGACAGACAGACAAACAGAGACAGAGAGAGACTGACAGAGAGAGAGACAGAGAGAGAGAGGGAGGCAGGGCCTTTGCAGCTTGATCTCCAACAAGCCTTTCTTTCTACTGATGGAGCAGGCTAGTTAACTGTGCCCTCACTTACATCTATTAGGTTTGGATAGCTTCAATCATGTCTAGCTAAGCAAGTGGAAATTTTCCTTAGGACTTAACTAAAACTATTTTATTTTATTTATTCTCCTCCTCTTCCTCCTCCTCCTCCTCCTTCTCCTCCTCCTCCTTCTCTCTCTCTTTCTCTCTCTTCCCCCCTCTCTCTTTATCCTCCCCTTCCTCCTCCTCCTCCACCTTGTTCTCTCTCTCTCTCCTTCCCTCCCTCCTTCCCTCCCTCCTTCCCTGTGTAGGTGTGGGTGGGTTGCTGTCAGGAAGGGTCCATATGAAAATAATCAGTGAACTACTTGTTTGAATTGCTCTCTCCTGTAGAGGGCTGGCTTGAGCATCTGAGACTTTTCCTGAGGCCCTAATATATGTGGAGAAGAGGCATGGCTCCTTCTTTAAACCAAGAATATGCTTGGAGGAGCCAGTAATGGTTTGGAGCCACGGCCTTGAGGACTTTTCCCTGAGGCCCCAATGTAACCAGGAATATGCTTCGCAGACCTGCTAACGGCCTGGGGCAATCAAGCTTCTTAACAAGCACAGCATCGATGGACAAGGCGAATAATCCCAGAGCTCAGTCAGCAGAGGCAGGGAGATCTATGTGCCTTTGAGTCCAGCCTGGTTTACAGATTGAGTTCTAGGACAGGCAAGGCTACACAGAGAAATCTTGTCTCAAAGAAACAACCAAACAAAAAAACCCACAAGATTGTTAAAACAATGTCTGTGAATGGACAAAGGGATTGGGAGTGTATTCCCTGAGCAGAACTTAGAGCTGACATCAGTCTACTCCAGGAGGGTCACCATGGGAAGCTAGCCTCCCTCAGCTTGCTGGGGCTGTGTGCCCAAGGTTGGACATGATGTTAATTAATACATCTTTAAGCCCCAGCACAAGTCCTTGCAGAGACTGGGCCTACTACGGTTTCCTCAAAAGGGGAAAGGGGAGCTTTGAGGCGTGATCCTCAAGGGGCCCTTGGTCAGGAAACACCTCCTGTTTACACCTAATAAAACACATGCCAAGGGTAAGAATCTTTGGAAGAGCATATGTATCTGTATACAGCCTGAAGAAAGCCCTCAGTGGTATACATTTGTGACCATTACCCCTGCTTTGGGTGACTCTCTGTGTTATAACCTCTTATGAAGCTGAGTGGAATGTTTCCATACTGTGCCTGCTTATAAGTTGAGCACAGAATCCCCCAACGGAATAGCTGCTTTGGAGTTATCCACAGGCCTGTAGTGACCTCACTAAACTCATTGGTTCTACAAGCCAAACTAAATGGAATTTCTCTTTGTTATGTGTCTTCTGTGTTTGGGGTGGACAATCCCTTCTGCCCAACTCCTTGGGGAAAGTCACCTGGCACATGAGACCTAAAAGAAACTGACAGAGTAAAAGAGATGGGTTGCAGTGCAATATCTGCCAGGGGAATCTAGGCAACAAGCATCTTCCTGTGTGAGGCATGCAATGGTGCATCCCCTAGCTATGGTGATAGTTTTATCTGACTGCTACAGATAATAAAGCCTGCACATTCAGCTCGGCAGTTGGCTCATAGGAATCTTGCATCATAGGAAGAATTGCAATGGGAAGTAGACATGCGGAAGGTGTCCACCTAGGACACAGCAGCAAAAGCGAATAGAGGGAGGCTGGTCCAGAAGCTCTGAATGGGGTCCTGTGAAAGGCTCTTTTATTTGCCTGTTTCAACTGTTGTCTCAGAGGACTATTGCCTCTGTCTGCTAGCCTAGGCCTGCTCCTGGAAGCAACTTACCTCTGTACACTCTAACCCAGGCCTAGGATTTTTTCTGCCTCTGAGACTTACTGCTAAATAAAGTCACCCTTCCTTGTTCTTACTGAGGAGCTCCAACTCCAAGAATGAGCCCAGATTTGAATTCATTACTTCATGCTCCCTGTGTCTAATGTCCCCGGTCTCTTGATTGTATGAGTCTGAACATGTGCCTGCCTGAAACCTGTCTTGTGATTCTGTTGTGTGTATCTCTTCCTATGTGTGTCTGTCTCTTCTGTGTTCCAGTGAGTGCCTGCTGTCTAAGGGGTGTGTGTGTGTGTGTGTGTGTGTGTGTGTGTGTGTGTGTGTGTGAAAACTGTCTCTTCAGCTCAGCTGTGCTGTCACCTTGCCTCTGAGAGCCTGCCTTGCCCTCCAGGAAATTCTTTTGCTTGGGAAATGGCAGAGAAGGAGATCTTCCCTGTCAGCTGGCCCTCAGGCAACCTGTAAGCAGCAGGAAGTTTAAAACACAGCTCTCACACTCTCAAGTCCTAAGACACAGATATGGAAGGCAGAGCAGGGAAAATACCTCAAGTCAGCCTAGGCTGGTTTCTTAGAGTCTCAAAAGAATACAATGGAGCTTCAATTTCCCTGTCTACCTGTCTGTCTGGGGTGTGGCTTGGTGCCTTGCCTGCTTCTGAAACCCAAAATTGGCCCATGCCTGAGAACCAGGTGAGAGTGTGGGATGAACCTCGTCTGCCGAGTCCAGAGTTTCCTGTGAGGTGGAGTGCGGCTTCTGCTGTGATCTTGGGTCCCCCACACAGAATGAGCGCTAAGACACTGTAGAGAGTAACCCTCCTCCAAAAATCAGTCCTTTAGCTTTGTGTCCACAGGGAGTGGCTGGGGTAATGTCTGATTCCGGCTGATGGGACCCTGTTTGTTGCAGTGATCACACAGGGGAAGAGCTGAAACATTGTGTGCCCCTCTCTCAGGTGCTTGGCCACTGTGCCCCCTACCTCCACTCCCATGACGCATTCGGGACCTCTGAGATTGACCCCAGGCAAGGCCTTCATGCCAAGTCTCATGAGGCCCTTGGAGATCCACTAACCAGTACCAACACCGCATTTTCTGTAAAGGTCTCTATCCTGAAAAGGGTCTTTGCCAGCTATAAACTGCCCACTGTGCTGTGTATAAGGGCAGCAACATAGTCTGCTTGTTGGACATAGCACAAAAAGGCTCCTACTTCAAATCCCCAGATGCTAGAATACTTGCATCACAAAATGGCTCTGAGCCTTTACCACAAATCCATGGATGCCAAAAAATACCACCTACCTATTTCCCTTACCCTCCTTGTTGGGCATAGAACAAAATGGCTTCCTCATCAAGTCCCCAGATGCTGGAATACTAGCATCATGAAATGGTTCTGAGCCATTACCCCAAGTCCCTGGATGTCAAAAAACCCACCTTCCTATATCTCTCACCCTCTCCCTGTTGGGCATGGAAAAAAATGTTTCCCCCATCAATTCCCAGATGCTGGAATACTTGTGTCACAAAATGGCTCTGAGACCCAACCCAAGTCCCCAGAATGCTGGATAAACCACCAGGCTCCTTCCCTTCAGGAACCATATAAATTGGCTCCTGATACCCCAGGTCCTGGTGTCAGATATCTCCATGGATGTAGATGGGGAGGCAGAGGTTTGAGGGGGCTTATGACCACATTCACGGTGAACTTTGCTTTAGGACCCAGAACAAGATGCACACTTGCTTGACCCTTTAGGCCTGTGTGTTTCAGCCCTGAGGCCATGACTTGCACATTGACCAAGAAACTCAGGTGACCTCTCTTCTCTAGAAAACTCTGAAGTAGACCCCATGGGCTGATTTCCCCCAGGAAGGAATAGAGAGAGGGGAAGGGGCTCGGTCCCACAAGAAGAGCTGCTCTGGGGCAGCACATACCACAGCCACTGAACTATACTCCTGGGGTCACCCTAAGCACAACCAACCCTCCACAGCCCCCTTTCGGGACATAGTTTTATCCTGCCATTTAAGCAGTCCTCTTTCCTGTGGGGAATGCCTCAATGTGGCGCCTTTGCAAAGGCCCTAGTCAAGGAGCATATGGGGCCTCTTTATCCATGTGGTTCCTGTTTTCATTGTGGGCCCCACTTGGTTCTTGGCTGACCAGGGGTATCAGCTTCCTTATTAGGGGACCACCACTCCTAATGTACTCACCTCCCCTCAGTAAGCATGGGGAGCCCATCTCCCTTCCAGGAACATCACAAAATTGTTCTTAGTTTCCCAACAACCAGAATGTGTGTTGTGAAGGGTGGCGGAGGGCCTTCAGACTGGCCTTAACAGCGAGACATTCTCCAAGCTCCAGGCACATCAGAAAATAACTCTAGTACCCCCACTCCAACCATGGATGAAGATATTGGAATAAACATATACTGCATGTCTCTGTCGTAGAACTTGAGAGTGTAAGAACTGTGTTGCGAGGTTCCTGCTGCTTAGAGGTTGCCTGAGGGCCAGCTGACAGGGAAGATCTCCTTCTCTGCCATTTCCCATGCAAAAGAATTTCCTGGAGGGCAAGGCAGGTTCTCAGAGGCAAGGTGGCAATACAAGCTGAACTGAACATTCTCTCTCTCTCTCTCTCTCTCTCTCTCTCTCTCTCTCTCTCTCTCTCTCTCTCTCTCTACACACACACACACACACACACACATACACACACACACACACACTTACCTCAGTACATCAAGGCTTTTTTAAAGGCGGCCTAGATGCTGGTGGCTGGGGGCAAAAAGAGTCGGGTGACTGGCAGCCTGGCAGCCTGGCATTAGGCCCCAGACTCTCCTCTACCCCAAGCCTCTCAGGAGAGCCACTTGCTAGTGGAGGTGAGCCAAAGCCATGGCCTGATACATGGCACAGAGCAGGCAGGACAAATGTGCCTGAGAGGGCACAGGCAGGGGCTGAAACACACAGCTTCATAGTGAAAATGCTAAAATATTTCTTACCTTCATGTCCTTTTTCTATCTTCTCCTCTGCTCCGATTAATTTCTACACATCAGGTTTTACCAGCTCAAACCTCCAATTGCAGACACTCTCTCTTGGATGCAAGGAAGCCTAATGAGCTCCCATCAATCCAAGCAGAGCACCTGCTGCTCTCAAAATGACCTGTGGCATTTAAGCCAAAGGGCTGACTCTAGAATGTGAGATTTGACCCTCCCATTTCAGCACAAGTACAGCAACGTTGCCGATGGGTCAACTTCGGCTAGTAGGCTCAAGTCGGTGGAGTAAACCAAGGCCCTTATGGGTCTCAGAATTATTAACCAGGAACAGGGCCTAGGGCAGGATGAATGACTCAGGCCTGAGAAAAGGGAAAACTGCTCCAAGCTGCTGTGCTGCTGGACTTGGCGTGGAAGACTCGGGCTGGGGTCTCACTGGGGACTGAACACTAGGATAAGACATACAGTCAGAAAGGGTGTATCCCCTTCACCCCTAAATAGGAAGGGTAAAGTGTGCGGACAGGAAGCCTGCCCTGGTGTTAGAGTTACAGAGGACACAGTACTTATGATTCACCTCTCCCCTCTGCACGTGTTCCTCCTCACACACAGGGTAGAATCATGGGAAGGTGAGGCCTAGAACTCCTAGGCAGAGCCTCTTCAACCTCTCTTGTCAGGAAAGACAGAGATGACTACTAAGGGTGTATTAGTGTGTTGCCTACATGTGAAGTGTTCTGCATATGTCCCTGGTATCCCCAGAAGACAGAAGAGGGTGACACATTTCATGGAACCAGAGTTACACATGCTTGTGAGTCTGTATGTCAGTGCTAGAAATTGACCCTTCCTCTTGCAATATCAGCAAGTGCTCAGCCAAAGCTCTAGCACCAGGACAAATTGTTTAAAAAAAAAAATCAGTTGTGTATCTGTATAGGAGAGTGTGATGGAGGACTCATGCATGCCTCAGTGCTGGTGGGGAGCCAGAGGATATATCTCAAGTTGGATCTTCCTTCCACCTTGTGGTGTTGGTCCCTCACTGGCTTCTGCTGCTGCTGCTGCTGCAGTATGCAGTCCAAGCTGGCTGCCTGGGAGATTCTGGCCCACTCTCCTGCCTCTCCTGCCATCTTGCCAAAGGAAGGCTAGGATTCCTGCATCAGGTGCTGGCTGCTGCATCGCACTCTTTATGCACGTTCCAGGGAGGTGATCAGACAGATCCTCAGGCATGAGCGGTTACCACTGTTTTCCTGTGATCTGTCCCCACAACCATAAGAGAGCATTGCAGCTCAGTTCTCTAGTGCAGTGCTGACAGAGATCTTAACATGTGTCCAACAAGCAGGAGGATTTAGTAAAGTTTGTTCAGGAAATTTCACTGTGGCTATATGTCTGTCCCCTGCCCCTCCTTTCTCTGTGGTTCTCTCCCCTCAAGGAATTGAACCTAGGGGTTCAAATTCAGGTCCCTACTTCCCAGATGAGGAACTGCCAGGCATCCTAGGATTGGGAATGTCCCCTCTTCACACCGTTTTGTGAGGTTTCTCAAATGGAGAAAGCCAGTCTGATCTTTCTGAATTCAGGTAGGTACTTTGCAAGGACCCTAAAGGCCTCTCTTTCAGGACCAGGGTTCTGGAAGTCACGCAGATTTGTCCCTGTGGTCAGCCTAAATCCAAATGCCCCACACACTTGTATGGATGAACCCTTTCCTTCCATTCTGGGGAACCCAGCAGAGACACCATTTTTAGGCACTCCCAGAGGAAAAGATGAGTGAGTAGCGTGTAGGGTAGGCACAGGTCCTGAGAGGGCACTGTGGAAGCTCCGGTCTGCTTACAACAACTTCAGATAATCTGGGTCAGATTGGTCTGGTGAGCTGCACCCAGCAGGTACCAACATGGGGCAGTGAGCCCCCTCCCTTCAAACTCTGGGGCCTCTGTGGATAGAAGGCATTTGAGAGGTTCCCAGAGAGAAAGGGGTCCCAGGACTTAGTCAAGACTGAAGTTCACACTGGGTCTCAGGAGCTGCAACACATGTAGATGGGCACTGACAGTCAACGGCAGTGTATCCTGCTGTGGGTCTGGCAACAAATCTCATGTGACTTAGAGGAAGAAAGGGCAGCTCCCCAAGCTTCTGCATCCCCATCTGCATCAGGGACCTTGGGGCTTGGGGTGTCGCAGAGGCATTTTGTGAGGTTCCTGGAAGGAGAAAGCCTTAATTCCCTTTTGAAGTATATGGGTGAGAGCTTAGCGTGGGCTGAAGGGGCCTCTCTCAGGATAGGTGGGCCAAAAATGGTGCTGCTCCATGCCGTGGTTAGCATGCCAGCCAGGAGGGCTGTGCCCAGGGGCTCCTCCTTGGGGATTTAGCACAGGAGCCTGAGAGCAGACTGTGATGGCTCTGGTCAGAAATAAGCACTTCAGATCATATGGGCCAGATGGTCTGGTTTCTCTGTAAGAGGATACCATCATCCCCAGGGTGAGAGTCAGACCTGAGAGTGGAAGGCAGAAGACACAGTGCAGAGAGAGGGCCCCACAGCTGTACCCTTGTGGTGAGGGAGCACTGTGCCAAACAGGTTCCCAGTTGCTGGAGTCAGCCCTTTTAGACAAACACCCAGGAGCTATTTTTAGAGGTCCAGTTATCCCTGACAGTGGCTTTGCATTCGGTATGTATGTAGGACCTGAGAGAGGACTGCCGAAGCTCCCACCCCATCTGGAAGGCACCCAAATGGTATTTCCACCTATGTGTACTTGGAAGAACATGCAGATCCCACTCCCTCTCCAAGCATTCGGTGCATGATGCCATTTGGGGACTTCAGAGAGAGGAGGGGACCAAGTGTCTGTCAGTCAAATTTTGAGCTCTGGGTGCTTACCTGAAAGTGTACTACAGACAGACAGGCATTGCAGGCAGACAGGCATTGCAGGCAGACAGGCAGACAGGTCGACAGACTGGTTTAATCAAGCTACTGTGCATAGGTTTAACAATGGTGAAGGAAACTAAGGTTGACTTGTATGGGTGATCCCCTCACCAAGTTTTGCTTTGTTTTTGAACAGTGCACAGATTATACTTGTGTTATCTGCATATTTCTTCTCCTTCTCCATCTCTTCCTCCTCTTCCTCCTCTTCCTCTCACTCCTCCTCTTCCTCCTCAGCTGACTCTCTAAGGGATATGGTTGAGAGATCAGCTTTCATGATGGAATGGCATGTGTTCTACATGATTTTCCAGTCTTCTCCAGAGCAGAACTGGCATAGAAAGGTCTTCCAGCTTTCCCCCTCAAAAATCTTCCGTGGGCTCCTTCTCCAGCTGCTGCTGCTGCTAGGAAGGAATGCCTCAACCCCTGAGGACCTGAGGAGCCCTGGATCCTGGGTCTTGCTCATCCCTCTCTCCCCCTCCTCATCGGCCTTCTTCTTCTCCTCCTTCATCTTCTTCTTACTATTATTTTGTTTGTTCAGTTGGTTTTTCAAGACAGGATTTCTCTGTGTAGCCTTGGCTGTCTGGGCCTCCCTCAAATTCACAGAGATCTGCTTGTCTCTGCCTCCCAGAGTGCTGGGATTACAGGCCTGCACCAAGGCACCTGGCTTCCAAAATCTCCTTATGACCTCTTTTCTCATGACCACGTGACAAACCAGCAACAGTAGCAGCAGGAGCAGGAAGCAGCAGGAGAAAGAGCCAGCCCAGGCCCCAGGCCATTACCAGCTCTACTAGGCATAATTCTGGTTTTAGAGACTGAGCTACATTCCTTCCTTCCCCATACATCAGTGCTTCTGGGGGGAAAGCTCCCAAGGCCTGGCCCTAGGCTATTACTGGCTCTGCCAAACAGGATCCTAATTTTGAGAAGAAGGATATAGTGCCTTGTTCATAGGTCAGGGGCCTCAGGGAAAGCCTTGGTTGATCAGTCCAGGCCTCAGAAGTTCTCTCCTTCTTAAATATATATATATATATATATATTAAAGTCCAGATGAGTTTACCAGTGTCTGAATATCCAAGAGACTCTTATGTCCTCCAACCAACAAACACCTTCTAGTATTATGAAAAGATTTATCAATACACATATTCTATTCATAATATTGAATGGAGGTGGAGGGTTGTAAAGCAGATTAAATCCCAGAACTTGTACAATGTGTCTTTGGCTAGTTTCGATGGGAAATCTATACAAATACAGACAAAAAGCTGATACAAATAATCTGGAAACATTCCCTACTTTTTGGAGCAGACGGCCTTTCCCAGTAAATAATATATGTGGAGGGCTAACATAGGCACTGATTCCAAACATGTTACAGTTGTTTTTCCTCTCTAAAAGTCCCATAGATGATCACGAGGTCCAGAGCTGTGGCTAACAGCCAAAGGTCTAGTTGAGTCGTTTCTTTCTTTCTTTCTTTTTTTTTTTTTTTAGACATTATTAATAGGGTGGGGTTCAATGAGGGGATCTCAGGATATCAACCCCTACCAGGTGGGCACACCCAGGACAATTCAACCAGCCCCTCCGGTTATCCATCCAGAGGAACAGAGTCCTTTAGTACCACGCACCATGTTAGAGCCATGGAACACAGCACCCAAAGGGGGATTGTGCTTTGAAAGCAGAGCATTGGCTCTTTATTGCAACCTGGGGACTATCTATCTGCTTGGGCAACCTGTGGGTTATTAGAAACCAGAAAATTCAAGTGATGAATGAAGTGGTATTTTAAACACTGTATATCAGTCTCCATGGACCCCAAAGCTATAAGCCTTATAGGTCATTAAGATGCAAGGGACACATACGGACCTGCCAATGACAAACAAATAGGGATAGTTGATGATATACCAGAATCATTCAGGAGAGCATTGAAAGGCAGCACATGAAAATCACCCAGAAGATCAGTTACATCAGTCTGATACTTTCAGTTATTATATAATGAGAGTCAGATATTTTAAAACATTTATTTGATTTACTATACATCCTGTTTTTAATTGCTAAACATGGACCTTATAAAGTTTAACAGCATAATATTGCCTTTAATTTTTATTCTTCATATGCCTTATATAGATTATGCATCCTCTGTGTACTTTAAATAACTTACTTGGGATTTTATAGGTAATGAGAAATCCTCTGGGTTGTTTTTTCAAATATATCTCTCTCTCAATCTTTAAATATACAAACCCTTATTTATCAAAATATTTTTATTTTAGCTGCATCACATTTTCACTTATTAACACCATGAGATTTAATAGTAGTATAGAGAAAGCCCCATCCCACCATTATATAAAATTTCCTGGGAAGGCCTGCTTGGAACAACTAACTACTCCTTAGGGAATTGAGACCCAACAGAGGCTCCCTACCTTTAGCAGCTCTTTACCCCCAGCAACTTTAACTATTTGTTGTTGTTGTTGTTGAAATTTGTCAGCTGTAAACTGTTAGTTTTTGGAAGTACCAAGTTACTGTTATGCCTCCTGTAAATTGTATCAAAATTAAACTAAACAAAACATCAAAATCATAACATCAACATCTCTTTGGGTCCAGGAAGTTGCTCTCATAGGTAGTTGATAAGGGTGGGTGGAGAAGAGAGGAAGGATGGATACATTGTAACTCTCTTCAAGGACATGTTACCAGCTCAGTTTTAGCCTTTTTCTTCCTTTCTTTCTTTCTTTTTTTTTTTTTTTAATCTCTTAGGCTGCTCTGTTCTCCTTGTCCCTGTCACAGAGCCAGAAGGCTATTCTGTTGGACTGACCGAGGAAAGGGGGTTAAAAGGCTTATGGAGAAAGAAAAAACACCTATGAACCCGAAATGGGAGGGTCAAATCCCACATTCTAGAGTCAGCCCTTGGGCTTAAATGCCACAGGTCATTTTGAGAGCAGCAGGTGCTCTGCTTGGATTGATGGGAGCTCATTAGACCTCCTTGCAACCAAGAGAGTGTTGTTAATTGGAAGTTTGAGATGGTAAAACCTGATGTGTAGAAATTAATCAGAGCAGGAGAGAAGATAGAAAAGGGCATTGAAGCTCAGAAACATTTTAGCATTGTCACTATGAAGCTGTGTGTGTTAACTCCTGCCTGTGCCCTCTCAGGCACACTTGTCCTGCCTGCTCTGTGCCACTTGCCAGACCATGGTTTTGTCTCACCTTGACTAGCAAGTGGCTCTCCTGAGAGGCTTGGTGTGGAGGAGGCTCTGGGGCCTAAGGACAGGCTGCCAGTCACCCACCCTTTGTGCCCCCAGCCACCAGAGTCTAGACAACATAAAAAAATACCCTTGATGTGCTGAGGTGAGTTGATGGGTGGGGGCTCTCATTTTCTGAGAAGGGGAGGGGACTGAGGGAGAAAAGAGGGTAGGAGGGTGGGACCCAGAGGAGAGGAGGGAGTGGGCTGCAGTAGGGATGTAAAGCTAATGAGTGAGTGAGTGAGTGAGTGAGTGAGTGAGTGAGTGAGTGAATAACCAAACAACAGCCCCCACACAGGCAAGCTTCCTCCCCTGCTGTAGGTTCTGCTCACTCCCTGGAGCTAGTGCAGGGGCCTTCAGAGCCACCCAGCCACTGCAGCTGTTCTTTGTAATTCTCTGACATTTTTATGTATCTCTTCCTGTCTTTGGCCCATTGGTCTGGAAAACCCCTGCTGTGGTAGGAGCATTGGCTCAGAGGAACCAGTAGGAGCCATTGGAGATTTTATAACTGTTTCGCCAAAAACAAAAACATAACACCAACACAAGAAATCCATTTTCCTTGTTCCATCTGGCATCATGAAGTAATTGAAGCACTGATGTCACTTTTTGTTCCTACACCTTTGCTTAAGTTCTTTTTTTTTTTTTTTTAATGTTTTTTCCTCCAGTCTGCTTTGGACTATGGAGTAACCAGAAATTTGGGGGTGTTGTACTACAGTTAAATTAACTTCATCCTGTGGATCTAAGCAATTTTAAAGCGAATTTCCTAGTGCAAATTATCCCTCCCTTGCTTGTTCCTCCCTTGCACTAGGCTCTGCCCCTGCTGGGGGTAGGTGGTGCAGAAGCTTAGTTGGCCCTCATAGGTGGTGTTCTGTCTGTGAGTTTTACCTGCATGTGCTCATGCCTTTAAATTCACAGAAACTTTGTCAGGGAAGCAAGGGCAGGCTTCTAGAATGAAAATAAAGAAGCTTTTGAAGTGCTTTAATAATTCATTATAAGAAGTAGAGTGCAGAAGCAAAGCATCTAAGGCAGCAAACGTCCTCTTCAGAATTTGGCTGTCCCATGTTTACTGCTGATTCTTCTCTGCCGGGCACGACTTCTCATGTATATATGTGTAATCAGTATACAGATATGGATAGCGGTATCCCAGGAATGCCTAGTCTCTCTCCTGTGCTCAGGTACACCCCTTCAGGTGGCAGTTTGACTGAACCTGCAGGTCACTCTTCAGTAACAAGGTCCTGAGAGGGAGGTGCCAGGAGACGAGAAAGATAGAAAAACTGGAAATGGGGAAGATAAACCTGTGGGCTGGAGGACTTGTAAAAGCGATCTCTTATGCCAAAAAGCTTCTTAACAAGCACAGCATCGCTGGACATGGCGGTGAACACTTTTAATCCCAATGTTTGTAGGCAGAGGCATGGGACTCTCTGAATTCAAGGCCAGCTTGTTCTACAGAGCAAGTTTCAGCACATCTTGGGCTACAAAGTGAAACCCTGTCTTGAAGAATAAAAAATACAGCATCTCATAGATTATTTACAGGTTTGAAATCAGCAAGAAGCTAAACAAACAATGCAACCCAAGGACTGGTCATCTCAAGAGCATGACAGAGCAAAGCACACAGCAGTGGTCTTGGGTCTGATAACCATAGCCCCAAATGTTGAGAAAAGTGGGGCTCTCAGAATATGTAGCCAGGCTTGCCCCAGGCCCTTAGCAGCTCTGCCAAGCATATTCTTGGTGACATTGGGGCCTCAGGGAAAAGTCCTCAAGGCCGTGGTTCCAACCCATTACTGGCTCCTCCAAGCATATTCTTGGTTTAAAGAAGGAGCCATGCTTCTTCTCCACATATATTGGGGCCTCAGAGAAAGTCTCAGATGCTCAACCCAGCCCTCCACAGCAGAGAGCAATTCTCACAAGTTGTTCATGTTCATTGATTATTTTCTTATGGACCCTGCCTGACAGCAACCCACACACACCCACTCAGGGAGAGAAGGAGGGAAGGAGAGAGAGAGAGAGAGAGAGAGAGAGAGAGAGAGAGAGAGAGAGAGAGAGAGAGAGAGAGAGAACAAGAAAAGGAGGAGAAGGAGGAGGAGGAGAATAAACAAAAGTGTAGGGCTTTGGATGCCTCTGAATTGTGGGGTTTTTCAGTTAAGCAGTCAGTGTCCTTCCCATGTAGAGAAATGTCATGTTTCTTACACATGTCCTTAAGATTGAGGCTGGCACTTTCTCTTAACCACTGAGCCATCTCTCCAGCCCCAACTCACTGATTTTTAAACAGACATTTCTTATACTGAAGTAGCCAGGAAGCCACCACGAGATTTGCTGTGCTTATAGACATCAGACACAGCTATCTGCCCATTTTGCCTGACAGAAGGGAAGCGGTTCCTTTTGGTGAAAGAGAACTAGATGTCTTTGGACCTAACAGTCCAGAATTTGTTGACCAAAAGGGGCAGCATGGTCTCTTCTGTAGGTGCTTCTCAGCTGAAGTTAGGGTTGGTACTGGAGACAGTGACCTCAGAGTGAGTCAGCAGGCAGGACAATCAGAGGACTGACTGTCTCT
Organism: Acomys russatus; assembly: GCF_903995435.1. NCBI lineage: Eukaryota > Metazoa > Chordata > Mammalia > Rodentia > Muridae > Acomys > Acomys russatus. The sequence continues at coordinate 78,642 of NW_026131801.1, read as the reverse complement.
ATGCTGATGTCAAGTCACACAGTGGTGACACCTGAATAGGGCAAGGTGACACTCCCTCCTCTGTGTTCCCTCAGGCATGGCCACTTCTGTTGGCAAGATCTTGGGGGTCTTTCTCTAGAAGCCTGTATCCTATCCAGTGAGTGCCACTTCCCCTCCCCGACCCCAGACTCTCAAACTGCACAGACAGGCACAAGAGCACCAAACCCCAGGTTTGCATGGACTATACTTAAGCAAATCCCCACTGCCAGGCATGTTGTTGAGAAGCAGCAGAGCATCAATGTCAGTAGAATTTCAGGGCACACAGGGCATGTGACCTGGGCCTCCTCACTGAGCTCACAGCCATTAGGAAAGAAGGGGAGGGCCCAGGAGGAGCAGCCCAGAGCTTGCCACCTGCCTGTCTCCACACTCAGCAGGAAGGAGGAAGAGTGGGTGGCAGGAGGTGGGCAGGCCCAGCACTGCTTGAGACCCTCCAGGAGGGAAACCACAGCCATAGGACAGCAAAGGGCACAAACTCTGCTTCAGAGTTTCCTTGCTTTCTTCCCTTCGAGTGGATTCCAAGGCTTTCAGTGTTAGGGTCTCTGGGTGGGCTCAGCCTTGTGGTCACCAGGCAGCACAGGCCTCCAGCTCACAGTGTCCTGGCCATGCATCCAGATTCAGACCGAAAGACCCCCACCCCAGGTGAGGGGATGCACAGCACTCCAGAGTACCATTGGTCAGGCCTGCTGCAGCTGCTCCTATAAAATGTTGAGGGAAGTTTACAAACATTCACTCATGGGCCTTTCTCCAGCCTCTGACACATCCCTTTTTTCCTTTTCGTTTTTCTTTCTTTTCTTTTCTTTCCTTCTTCTTCTTCTTTTTTTTTTTTTTTTTTTTTTTTTTTTTTTTTTGTTCAAAACAGGGTTTCTCTGTGGATCTTTGGCTGTCCTGGACTTGCTTTGCAGACCAGGCTGGTGTCGAACTCACAGTTCTCAGCCTGCTACTGCCTCCCAAGTGGTAGGATTAAAGGCTTGGTCTTCTGCAAACATGCAGTTTGTGAGATCACTGCAACAGGCTTCTCTAACCATTAGGGACACTGTTGGATCAGGCTCATCCTGAGGACCTCTAAAGAGGGCGGGGCAAGAGTCCATAACAGCTGGCCCAGAAAGAAGTCAAAAAGGAGTGTCAGGGTTGGGCCAGGGCTGAATGGAGAAAGAGTCTATGAGAAACCTTGGAAGTAAGGATAGGGTGCCCTGCAGGAGGAGGACTGGTGCTGGTCTTTTGGGTGGGGCTGTGAGTGCTGAGGTCACAGTGGTGGGCGGGGCTTGTAGGCTAGGGTGGATGGGTGGGTGGATCTGGACCTAGTAAGAGTTAGAACAGGAAACTTTGTGCACTGTGGAATCCTTTGGGAACAGGTGTGGGGGAAAGGGGAAAAGGTGGGGGAGGGGCAGTGTTCAGGGGTGCTTAAAGCTGAGGCAGGGAGGTACACAGACTTAGGTAGGGGTGTTAGGGCCAACCTGGATGTGCAGGGCCCACCTGATTACTAGGGAAGCAGGAAGTGGTGAGGTGTTCCGGGCGTGGCTGTGGATCCTGCAGAGTGGAGGTAAGGGTCTGCCAGGGTGGGAGGCTAGGTGATCACTTACAAAATTGGGCTGGGCTCTGGATGTTGACCTGAGAGGAGGCAGGGTCACCCTAAGAGCAGGACAGGGCTGTGTAGGTGTATACTAGTGTGGGGTTGTGAGAGCTGACTGAAGAGTGGTGGGCTGAGCTCTCTTGCTGATGCAGGGCTTGATTAGGGTCTGGCCTTTAGCTCAGTGCTGGATTATGTCAGTATTACTTTTGGTCCCTACTTAATGTTGCCCAGAATCTCTGAAGGAGAAGTGTGTCCAGGGCTGTTTCTTCTGTGGCAGTTGTGGGCTGGGCTGTGTGAGTGGTGAGATAAGTGAACAGGGAATGCAGAGCACCAGGCCAAGGCTATGATGTGAGTGGTCACTTTCTGAGGAGGGGGCAGACTGCTGAATCCTCAGTTGACCTTCATTTGGCAGAGAACACCTGTAGCAGTGGGGCACTGTGACCTGCTGAGGTAGAGTAGGGGGTGGGGGCTGTGGTTGCTAAGGTCAGGGAAGGGCAGTGGGTTTCAACCTTCCTAATGCTGTGACTCTTTAACACAGTCCCTCATGTGTCTCGGTGCTATTTCACTACTGGAATTTTACCACTGTTACAAATGGAACCACAACATACATAGCTGGTGTGAGGGTCTCGATCCATGGGAGGAGAACCCTGACTGCAGGGGGAAGTATTTTACATTCTCACGGAGAAGCTGGGAATGCTGAGTTGAGGAGCTGTAGGTACAGGTGGGGGTGAAAAAGCTGTCTCTGCTGGGGTCGCTTGTGCTGGAGGTGTTGTGAGTGGGGCAGTGATGACTTAGGTAGTAGTGGTTGGCTGGGCTTGATGCTGAGGTGCAGCTGAGGCTGATGATGTAGGCATAGTGGGCAGAGCTTGCAAGCCAAGGTAGGAGCTTTGAGCAGTGACAGGTCTGCCTCCTGTCTTGCCAGTTGATGGACACGTTGAGGGCTGGGTGAAGTGTAAAGTGTTGGCCAAACTACTGAATGCAGTGGAGAAGAGGGAGCCTGTTTGTGTGTGCTGCAGCAACTCTTGTGGGTGGGGCTGTGAGTGCTTTCCTAGGTGGGCTGTATTTGGACTGGATATTCCCAGGAAGGGCCAATTGCCGTACCTATCTCCTTTTTAGAAGGAATATTAAGTGTTCACGAGACCAACTCTGGTTATCTTAACTAGGAATATTTGGAGTTATTAACAATGTTATACCCAAATGTTGAGAGACTTTCTGAACAGACCACCCAAGAGCTGAGTCCAAATGCAGTGGCAAGGATGTCTTTATATTGCAGGTTCAAACCCAGCACACAGCTCCAATGTGCTGACACAGCAGGTGCAGGGAAGTGGCCTGGAATCTCAATTGAGAGGGTTTTTTTAAATAGGTTTTAGACAAAGAAATGGGATCTACAGTATATGATTAGATCACATCTGGGCAGAAAAGCTGCAAGCAGAGAGTTACAAGACAGACTTTCATGGTTGGGAAATAGGTGTAGGGGCCAGTTGGCCTATAGAAAAGATTGCCTGAGGCACTCCTGGGGTCATTAGGAACTTTGGCCTCGCCTCTCCTAATTGGTTGTTGCTATGTGCCAGACCACCTGCTGCTCAGCTTGACTAGCAGAGCATGTATTTGGACTTTCCCAAGGTGAGCTGATAGTGTTGCCAGGGAATATTTTTTCTGATTAGGCTAGTTTGTGCTTATTCTGGAATCTGAGTTCAGCCCTTGGCTGTGTTTAACACAAAATGGAGTTTCTTTTACAAAATGGAGTTTCTTTTTCATAAGGGAGTTTGTTTGGTCCTTACAAACAAGATAGTTTAGACTGAGGGTTTTATTTTGCATTTTAACCCGTTTGTGTGTGTCTGCAGGTGTAGGCAGATACCCTGAAAAGCTTATTCAGTATTTGTCAGGTAAGCCATTCAGTTGTAGATGGCACTAAACAGGAAACTATAAAAACCCAACATCTACAGGAACTCAGAAAATGCTAACAGCAGGTTGTTTCAGTTTTCTTTAGGGATTTTTAACGATATTCAGTAAGACTACAAGTCCTGGCTCAGAGACCCTGAGTTCAGTTTCCAGAAACTAACCATGTGGTTCACAAGCATCTATAGTGAGATCTGGTGCCCTCTTCTGGCATGCAGGCATAAATGCTGTGTAAATAATAAATACATCTTTAAAAAGATTTTTTTCTTTAAGATCCTAAGGTACGGGAGATTCCAAGATGGCGCCGACCATTAAGCCACGTATCTGATCTACTCTGTGGAGACCAGAGACATAGGAGAAGCAACAGATTGCTGGACTTTGAGAACTGTAGGTGAGTGGGGCCCCAAAGCCCGCAGACCAAACAGGGGGCCTTCCCCCCTGGGTCAGGCAACATCCTGGAGGTGCTAAACGCACTCCCCAAACTCTGAGACGGAATCCACATGCAAACTGCAGCCTGTATATAAAGCACAGACTCGCTGTTTGGGGAGGGGTTTTTCCAGAGTCCCCAGCCAGAGGAATCTCAGCGAAGAGGGTGAATCTGCCCTAGTATTCCACCTTCCGCACCACCCCAAACTGCAGCGGTCACCCACCTAGGCCGACTGAAAACACAGGCGGCGGGACCCAACAGAGACAGTTATAGTGGGACTACAGCTCGCTGGCCATCCGGGGCCAAACTTAACATCAATCACAGCGGCCTGAGCCTGCAAACAGCGGCAGTGAGAAATCAGCTTGAGCTGCTTCCACAGACCCATCGGGAGACGTGGGTCTTGCCTAGTGCTATAGCTGAACTTATTTGCCCTGCGGGAAGACCTGGGTCCACGGGCTTCCGCCAGAGCTCTGCAACCCTTTTGTCTCTACCCAGCCGCAAGGCACTGGACCTACACTCTGCTCCCCGCTCTCCGCACCAGAGAGCCCAGCTGGAGATCCTGGCCCGAGCAAGGCAGGTACTCTCTCATTATCGGGAGACGAGACGTGGATGGGTCGTGTTTGCAGTGTCTAGTTGCTGACCCAGAGTGTGAGGGGGACCCACATACCCCGGTGGAAAGATTTGGATCCACAAGTGGCCGCCAGAGCTCTGCAGAGCCAGTCTTACTAACTGCCCAGCCGCAAGGCCTGGCACAGAGTTCCCTGCTCCCTGAATGAGAGTGTCCAGTGGAGATCCTGGCCCCGAGCAAGGCAGGCACTCTCACTTTATTGGGAGATGAAAAGAGGGTCTTGCTTGCAGTGCCTAATTGCTAACCAAGAGCAACCTTGGTCCCTCTAGGCATATAGTACTGGGAGAGGTTGGACACTGCTACAGGGTATAGAGGCAGAGCTAAAAGACAGCTACACCCCCAGAAGATCTGATCTACCTGGGCTCTTGACTACAAATCCACAGGAAGGACAGGCAGCTGGGATCAACCTACTCAGCCAGAACGTTTGTGTGCGGACCTTATTCTAGGTCCCAAGACTGCTGATCTGAATTACGGCAGTAAAGTCCAAACAGATATCTACTTTGGCTGGCTCAGCCTGGAGCCCAGGGGGCAGATGAAAATCACCAGGAGTGAAACTGGATCACCTGTTCCACAAAAATACCCCCTGATCCCCACAGGCAAGAGCACCTAACCTATAATCAGTCATCAATTAACCACTCTCAACCAGCGAAGGTCACTACAAAATACCTTCCAACACCAGAGCCATCAAAATGACAAGAGGGCAGCGTAAGAATCCTATCAAAAACCAAAACAGTTTGGCATCTCCGGATTCCAACATTCCCAATGAAAACAACCTAGAGAACCTAACAGCAATGGATAGGCAAGAAAATGACCTCAAGTCCTTAGTAAAGAAGATGATAATGGAAGAAACAAATAAAATCTGTAAACAAATGCAGGAGGAGGCAAACAAGAAGGCTGAAGAGTTAAAAGAGTCATATAAAGAGGCACTTGAAGAATTTCAGAAAAATATAAATAACAAGATGATGGAAATCGTTAAAACAGTCCAAGACATGGAGATAAAAATGGGAGCTATGATGCAGGAACACACAGAAGAAAAATGTGATCAAGAGTCTGCAAAGAGGAAAGCAAGCATCTCAGAGGTGGCCTAATCTAACAGATTGCAAGAAATGGAAGAACGGATATCAGGACTTGAAGATACAATCGCAGAACTGGAAACAACCATTCAGGGAAATGCTAAATCTGAAAAGTTCCTGACACAGAGCATTCAACAATTAAAAGACCACATGAAAAGACGAAACTTGCGAATAATACTAGACAGCCGACCCCACAGCCCAGAACACATCTTTAATCAAATAATGGAGGAGAATTTTCCCAATTTGAAGAAAGAGATGCGTATGAGCATACAAGAGGCCTACAGAACACCAAATAGAATAGACCTGAAAAGAAAATCTTCCCGCCACATAATAATAACAACACAAAATATACAGAACAAGGAAAAAATATTGAAAGCGGCAAGAGAAAAAGGCCGAGTAACATACGAAGGCAAACCTATCAGAATTACTCCTGGTTTCTCAGCAGAGACCATGAAAGCCAGAAGGGCCTGGACAGAGGTGCTGCAAACCCTAAGAGAACACAGATACCAGGCAAGACTACTATATCCAGCAAAATTATCAATAACTATTGATGGAGAAGACAAGATATTCCATGACAAAAACAAATTCAAACAGGACCTAGCCACAAATCCAACTTTACAGAAGCTATTAAAAGGAAAACTCCACCCCAACTGGTCAAACTACAACCAAAACTACATAGGAAATATGTAAATATACCATTGCAAAATCACAAGCTCACAAAATCTCAACTGTTACAAATACCAAAAATGAAGGGAATTACCAATCACTGGTCATTAATATCTCTCAACATCAATGGTCTCAACTCTCCAATAAAAAGACACAGACTAACGGAATGGATGCATAAACATGACCCAACATTCTTCTGCATTCAAGAAACACACCTCAACCACAAGGACAGACATTGCCTCAGAGTAAAAGGTTGGGGAAAAATATTCCAAGCAAATGGTCACAAGAAGCAAGCTGGGGTAGCCATTCTAATATCTAATAAAATAGACTTTCAACCAAAATTAATCAAACGAGATGAGGATGGTCACTTCGTACTCGTCAAAGGTAAAGTCAACCAAGAAGACATCACAATTTTGAACATCTATGCTCCGAATACAAGGGCTCCCACATTTGTAAAAGAGTTATTAACAAAGCTTGCCCCACTCATTGATACCCACACAATAATAGTGGGAGACTTCAACACCCCTCTTTCACTCAAGGATAGGTCTTTGAATCAAAAAATAAGCCGGGAAATAACCTCATTAACCAATGTCATGAATCAAATGGATCTAACAGATATCTACAGAACTTTCCACCCAAATGCAAAGGATTATATCTTTTTCTCAGCACCCCATGGAACGTTCTCTAAAATTGATCACATAGTTGGTCATGAAGCAAACCTCAATAGATACAAGAAGACTGAAATAATACCTTGTATCTTATCAGATCACCATGGTCTAAGGCTGGACTTCAACAACAACAGAAATAACAAAAAGCATACTAACACGTGGAAACTAAACAACTTTCTACTTAATGACACATGGGTCACGGAATAAATAAGGGAAGAAATAAAAGACTTCCTGAAATTCAATGAAAATGATGGAACAACATACCCAAAATAGTGGGACACATTGAAAGCAGTACTAAGAGGAAAATTCATAGCACTAAGCGCCTTCAAAAAGAAAAAGGAATCATCCCACATAAACAACCTAACAACACATCTGGAAGCTCTAGAAAAATAAGAAGCAGAAACACCCAAGAGGAGTAGACGCCTAGGAATAATCAAACTCAGGGCTGAAATCAATAAATTAGAAACAAAGAGAACAATCCAAAGAATCAACAAAACCAAGAGCTGGTTCTTTGAGAAAATTAACAAGATAGACAAACCGTTAGCCAATCTAACGAAAAGACAGAGAAACACTATCCAAATTAACAAAATCAGAAATGAAAAGGGAGACATAACAACAGACACTGAAGAAATACAAAGAATCGTAAGAACCTACTTTAAAGGCATTTATGCCACAAAATTCGAAAATTTAACGGAAATGGACAAATTTCTCGACCGATTCCGTTTGCCGAAATTGAACCAAGTCCAGATAAACAAATTAAATAGCCCTATTTCACCTATAGAAATAGAAGCAACCATTGATAGTCTCCCAACCAAAAAAAAAAGCCCAGGGCCAGATGGTTTCAGTGCAGAATTCTACCAGACCTTCAAAGAGGAGCTAATACCGATACTATTCAAGCTATTCCAAAGGATAGAAATGGACGGAATATTACCAAATTCCTCCTATGAGGCCACAGTCACATTGATACCTAAACCTCACAAGGATCCAATAAAAAAAGAGAATTTCAGACCAATTTCTCTGATGAACACTGATGCAAAAATACTCAACAAAATTCTCGCAAAGGAAATACAACAGCATATCAAAGACATCATTCATTATGACCAGGTAGGCTTCATTCCAGGCATGCAGGAATGGTTTAACATACGGAAATCCATCAATGTAATCCACCATATAAACAAACTGAAAGAGAAAAACCACATGATCATCTCTTTAGATGCAGAAAAAGCATTTGACAAAATCCAACACCCTTTTATGTTCAAAGTTCTGGAGAGATCGGGAATACAAGGCACTTATCTAAACATAATAAAGGCCATATACAGCAAACCAACAGCCAACATTAAATTAAATGGAGAGATACTCAAGGAAATTCCTCTGAAATTAGGAACCAGACAAGGCTACCCCCGTCCCCTTATCTCTTCAATGTAGTTCTTGAAGATCTAGCCAAAGCAATAAGACGGCAAAAGGAAATCAAGGGGATCCAAATGGGAAAGGAAGAAGTCAAATTATCCTTATTTGCAGATGATAAGATAGTCTATATAAGTGACCCGCAAAATTCCACCAGAGAACTCCTACAAATGATAAACACCTTCAGCAAATTGGCAGTGCAGCAGTGCAGGAACACTATTGGATCAGGCTCATCCGGAGGACTTCTAAAGATGGCAGGCAAGGGTCCATAACAGCTGACCCAGAAAGAAGTAAAAAAGGAGTGTCAGGGCATGGGCCAGGGCTGAATGGAGAAGGAGTCTATGAGAAAACTTGGAAGGAAGGATAGGGTGGCCTGCAGCAGGAGGACAGGTGCTGGTCTTGTGGGTGGGGCTGTGACAGCTGAGGTCATAGTGGTGGGTGGGGCTTGTATGCTAGGGTGGAAGGGTGGGTGGATCTGGACCTAGGAAGAGCTAGAGAAGGAAACTGTGCACTGTGGAATCCCTTGGGAACAAGACCTGGTAGGGGTGGGGGAGGGGCGGTGTTCTGGAGTGCTTAGAGCTAAGGCAGGGAGGTAGACAGACTCAGGCAGGGGTGTGAGGGCCAAACTGGACGTGAGGGGGCCCACCTGATTACTTGGGAAGCAGGAAGTGGTGAGGTGTTGAGGACCTCACTATGGATCCTGCAGAGTGGAGGTAAGGGGTTGCCAGGGTAAAAGGCTAAGTGATCACTTACAAAATTGGGCTGGGCTCTGGATGTTGACCTGAGAGGCGGCAGGATCACCCTAAGAGCAGGACAGGGCTGTGTAGGTGTATACTAGTGTGGGGTTGTGAGAGCTGACTGAAGAGTGGTGGGCTGAGCTCTCTTGCTGATGCAGGGCTTGAGTGATGTCTAGCCTTTCTCTGAGTGCTGGATTGTGTCTGTATAACTTTTGGTCCCTACTTAATGTTGCCCAGAACCGCTGAGGGAGAAGGGGGCCCAGGGCTGTTTCTGCTGTGGCAGTTGTTGTGGGCTGGGCTGTGTGAGTGGTGAGATAAGTGAGCAGGGAATGCAGAGCACCAGGCCAAGGCTATGATGTGAGTGGTCACTTTCTAAGGAGGGGGCAGAAGGCTGAATCCTCACTTGACCTTCATTTGGCAGAGAACACCTGTAGCAGGGGGGCACTGTGACCTGCTGAGGTAGAGTAGGGGGTGGGGGCTGTGGTTGCAAAGGTCAGGGAAGGGCAGTGGGTTTCAACCTTCCTAATGCTGTGACTCTTTAACACAGTCCCTCATGTGTTTGTTGCTACTTCACAAGTGGAATTTTGCCACGGTTAGGAATGGAACCACAACATACATAGCTGGTGGTGGGGTCGCGACCCATGGGTGGAGAACTCCGTCTGCGGGCAGGGGAAGTATTGTACATTCTCAGGGAGAAGCTGTGAGTGCTGAGTTAAGGAGCTGTAGATCTGTGTGTGTGTGGGCGGGACAGAAGTTGTCTCTGCTGGGGTAGCTTGTGCTGGAGGTGTTGTGTGTGGGGCTGTGATGACTTAGGTAGTAGTGGTTGGCTGGGCTTGATGCTGAGGTTCAGCTGAGGCTGATGATGTAGGCATAGTGGGCAGAGCTTGCAAGCCAAGGTAGGAGCTTTGAGCAGTGACAGGTCTGCCTCCTGTCTTGCCAGTTGATGGACACGTTGAGGGCTGGGTGAAGTGTAAAGTGTTGGCAAAACTACTGAATGCAGTGGAGAAGAGGGAGCCTGTTTGTGTGTGCTGCAGCAACTCTTGTGGGTGGGGCTGTGAGTGCTTTCCTAGGTGGGCTGCATTTGGACTAGATATTCCCAGGAAGGGCCAATCATCTTACCTATCTCCTTTTTGGAAGGAATATTAAGTGTTCACGAGTCCAAATCTGGTTATCTTAAGTAGGCATATTTGGAGTTATTACCAATATTACGCCCAAATTTTGACTCTCTGAGCAGACCACCAAAGAGCCAAGTTCAAATGCAGTGGCAAGAATGTGTTTATATTGCAGGTTCGAACCCAGGAGACAGCTCTAATGCACTGACGCAGCAGGTGCAGGGAAGTGGCCTAGAGTCTCAATTGAGAGGGGCCTGTTCTAGGTTTTACACAAAGAAATGGGATCTACAGTATATGAATGGATGACACCTCGCAGAAAAGCTGCAAGCAGAGAGTTACAAGACTTAGAGTTTCATGGTTAGGTAATAGGTGTAGGGGCCAGTTGGCCTATGGAAAAGATTGGCTGAAGCAGTCATGGGGGCATTAGGAACTTTGGCCTGTCCTCTCCTAATTGGTTGTTGCTATGTGCCAGACCACCTGCTGCTCAGCATGACCAGCAGAGAGTGTATTTGGACTTTCCCAAGGTGAGCTGATTGTGTTGTCAGGGAATATTTTTTCTGTTTAGGCTAGTTTGTGCTTACTCTGGAATCTGGGTTAAACCCTTGGCTAGGTTTAGCACAAAATGGATTTTCCTTTACAAAATGGAGTTTGTTTTTCAAAATAGAGTTTGTTTGGTCCTTACAAACAAGATAGTTAGACTGAGGGTTTTATTTTATATTTTAACCCGTTTGTGTGTTTCTGCAGATGTAGGCAGATTCCCTGAAAAGCTTATTCAGTATTTGTCATGAAGGCCATTCACTTGTAGAATAATATAATTATCCGTATCCTAGATGGCATTAAACAGAAAACTATAAAAACCCAACATCCACAGGAACTCAGAAAAAGCTAACAGCAGGTTGTTTCAGTTTTCTTTGGGGATTTTTAATGTTATTCAATAAGACTACAAGTCCTGGCTCAGAGACCCTAAGTTCAATTTCCAGCAATTAACCATGTGGTTCACAACCATCTATAGTGAGATCTGGTGCCCTCTTCTGGCATGCAAGCACACATGCTGTGTAAATAATAAATATATATTACATGAATTTCTTTCTTTAAGATCCTAAACTACAACTTATATTTTAGCCCTTTCAACTCACCTAGTGTCTTTTCTTGGGCTGTGTAGCATTGTTTTCTTCTTTGTCCTAGTGTCAGATAGTCTCCTGACCCAGGACAGGTATGTTGGAGGAAATTATAAAACAAGCATGCTTAGGTTGGGAGACGGGGTATCTAATCCAACTCCAGAGCCAGCTCTTTAATAGAGTAGTACAGCATGAAGCAATAGAATTTCAACCAAAATTAATGAAAAGAGATGGGGACTTATATGCCATTCTCACCAAAGGAAAAGCCTACCAAGAGTGCATTCCAATTCAGAACATCTTTGAACAATATACAAGGGCACCCAGATGTATTTAAAAAAAAAGAGAAAAACTGAAACAAAAACAATAGCAAAACCAGAACAAACCTGTTATTACCGGTAAAAGCACACGACGATGCAGACACCTCAATTGTGGGAGAATTCAGTGCCCTACTCTAAGCAATGGACAGATCACTGAGGCAGAAACAAAACAGAGAAACAATGAAACCCACACATGGAATGAATCCAATGGACACAATGGTTATCTACAGAAGTTTTCACCCAAGCACAAAAGAATAGTCTTTCTCTTAGCACCCCCCAGAACATTCTCGAAAGTTGTCAGTATATAGTCGGTCACAAAGCAAACCATATACAAAAAATTGAAATTACCCATTGTACTTTCTTAGATCACCATGGATTAAGATGGATCTCAACAACAGAAATAACAAAAGCCCTACACAATCATGGAAAATGAGCAAACTCTCTACTCAGTGACAATGGGGCCAGGGAAGAAATGAAAAAGAAATTAGAGACTTTCTAAAATTCAATGAAAATGAGGCACAACATGCCCAAGCTTATGGCACACAAAGCAGTACTAAGAGGAAAGTTCATACCACTAAGCACCTTCATACAGAAATTGGGGACATTCCCTACTAGCCACTTAACAACTCCTCTGGAAGCTTTCACAACAAAAGAGGCTGACACACCCAAGAGGAGTAGATGGCTGCAAATAATCAAACTCAAGCTTAAGTCTACAAGCTAGAAACAGAGGACAAGGGGAAGAATGAATGGAATCAAGGGATGGTTCTTTAAGAAAATCAACAAGATAGACCGAAGACACACACTGAGCCAAACTAACTAAAAGGCAGAGAGAAAACATCCAAATCAACAAAATCAGAAAGGAAAAACAGAACACACACTGGGGAAAAAAAAACCAAAGAAATATTAGGTCTTACTTCAAAAAACCATAGTCTACAAAATTGGAAAATCTAAATGGAACAGACAATATTCTTGGTAGATTCCATTTACCAAATCTAAATCAAGATCGGGAAAACAAGTTAAATACCTCTGTAACCCCTAAGGAAAAGAAGCAGTCATTGAATGTCTCCCAACCATGGGCGAGGGCGGGAAAGCCTCATGGCCAGATTATTTTAGCTCAGAATTCTACCAGGATTTCAAAGAAGAGCTAATACCAATACTCTTCAAACTACTGCACAAAATAGACACAGAAAGAACATTGCGAAACTCACTCTATAGGGCCACAGTCATTCTGGTATGTAAAACACCCAAAGACCCAGCAAAAAAAAAAGAATTTCAGGCCAATTTCCCTTATGAACATTGATGAAAAAAATACTTACAAACCGAATCCAAGAACACATCAAAGATATCATTCACCTTGACCAAGTAGGCTCCATCCCGGAAATGCAGAGGAGGTGCAACATATAAAAATCCATCAATGTAATCCATCATATAAACAAACGGAAAGAAAAACAAAACATGATCATCTCATTAGATGCTAAAAACCATGTGACAAAATCCAACACCACTTCATGACAAAGGCCTAGGAGAGATCAGGGATAAAAGTTCTGATAAGCTCGAGCACTGACTACTTACTAATCAGTCCCAAGCCCAAGATTTTAATTTCCCTTGGGTGGTATGCTGAATATAGACCTGAGGGTGCCTCTCATCATGCTAGAAACAAGTCTGTCCAATCTGTATACCAAGTCTTCTAGACTGAGAAAACAATGTCCATGCTTTTACTTGGTCTAAAGGCATAAGCCTACCTCAGCTGTCTTATAGACACAACTTTAACTTCTGTCCCTAGTCTGTATTTGTCTCAGCAGGTTTTTACCTGGCTAACAGACTCCATCCAGAGCTGCTGAGAGCTGGACCTGCTGGAAGTTGATGTAAACCAGTCTCCCAGATGTGACTACTCCCTGTCTCTTCAACTGGATCAGCTAAACAGATGCTTTTGATAAGTGCCCCATTACCTAGCCTTTGACTAGCTTTTCAGCCTTTCTAGGCCCCAATAACAGCGCCCCTAATGTCACCAGGAAAAAAAGTTACAGAAGAGAATGACTTTTCCCATTGTCCCACTTTATAGGCTGAAATGCTAAGTCAAGGGCAACTCTCTGGAAGGAGAAAAAAGCTCTCAGTTCCATTTAAACCAGTCGTGCTTTATGCCAGGTCATATCAAGCCAAAAGTGGGTGCCATCCGGATAATGGTCATGAGAGCACAGTACCTGGCCCTACAACATGCCAAGTAAGTGGAATACCTGTCCCTACAGCAGGCCAACTCAGCGAATAAGTTGCAGGGAGACCTGTGATTGGGCCTTCAGGGCACTTGTCAGAGTGGAGGAATGAGACACCAGAAGAACTAAAACTGGATTTCAGGGTCACTGGGACTAAGGTTAAGAAATAGGCCTAAAGCGGAGACCAGTCATGATAAGGCATATCTGATCAGCTAAGGGGCAAAGAACCAGTCCGGTGGCAGGAGGACAGGGAGGGTCCTGGAATCCTGTGTTTGGACAATGAAACTCTGTCAGTTCTCAGGTTGAATCTTGACACAGGTGACCTTTCCTAGATGAGCTGGGTCAAGTTGCTCAACTTCATCCAGGAAAGAGAGCCTAGGGCTAAGACTGGGAGCCCTGCCCAAGGCTGTTTGTGTAATAGCAGTCTTGGGAAGGCTTTTTTGAGTCCCTGCTGGCCTGGAGTTTCCTTAAATAGTCCCTGGATTTCTCACCTGGATGTGTCCAGACTGGGAACTCACAAGCCTCACAGATGTCTCCAGCTCAGGTCAAGTTCCTCCCCTCCATTGGGTCTTAAACCCTCTCAGGAGAAGTGAGCTGGTGCTGTCATTTGTCCACCATAGGGGGTGGGGGTAGGGACCAATTTTGCATGAGGAGCACATGACCCAGCTATGCCTATCTAAAATATGGTTTCCTTAAGTACACCTGATGTGCATTCATCTTACCTGTTCCTCTTGATGTCTTCCCTTTCCACCAGAATGAATCTGGCTAAAGACTACCCCGCCTTTATCAAATAAAGGTTTTAAAATATCTGACTCTCATTACATAATAACTGAAAGTATCAGACTGATATATCTGATCTTCTGGGTGATTTTCATGTGCTGCCTTGCACTGCTCTCTTGAATGATTCTGGAATATCATCAACTAACCCTATTTGTTTGTCATTGGCAGGTCCCTATGTGTCCCTTGCATCTTGATGACCTATAAGGTTTATGGCTTTGAGGTCCATGGTGACAGATATACAGTGTTTAAAATACCACTTCATTCATCACTTGAATTTTCCGGTTTCTAACAATGACAGATTGCCCAAGCAGATAGATAGTCCCCAGGTTGCAGTAAAGAGCCAATGCTCTGCTTTCAAAGCACAATCCCCCTTTGGGTGCTGTGTTCCATGGCTCTAACATGGTCCATGGTTCTAAAGGACTCTGTGCCTCTGGATGGACAACCGGAGGGGCTGGTTCAATTGTCCTGGGTGTGCCCACCTGATCGGGGTTGATATCCTGAGATCCCCTCATTGAACCCCATCCTATTATAATCTCAAAAAAAAAAAAAAAAGACTCAACTAGACCTTTGGCCATTAGCCACAGCTCTGGACCTTGTGATCATCTATGGAACTTTTAGAGAGGAAAAACAACTGTAACATGTTTGGAATCAGTGCCTATGTTAGCCCTCCACATATATTATTTACTCGGGAAGGCCCTCTGCTCCATAAAGTAGGGAATGTTTCCAGATTATTTTCATCAGCTGTTTGTCTCTATTTGTATAGATTTCCCATCCAAACTAGCCAAAGACACATTGTACAAGTTCCGGGATTTAATCTGCTTTACAACCCTCCACCTCCATTCAATATTATGATTATATTCCGTGTATTGATAATTCTTTTCACAATGCTAGAAGGCATTTGTTTGTTGGAGAACATAAGAGTCTCTTGGATATTCAGATACCAGTAAACTTACCTGGACTTTAAAAATAAATACTATTTTCAAAGGAGAGAACTTCTGAGGCCTGGACTGATCAACCGAGCCTTTCCCTGAGGCCCTGACCCATGGCAAAGGCACTATATCCTTCTTCTCAAAATTAGCATCCTGTTTGGCAGAGCCAGTAATAGCCTGGGGCCAGGCCTTGGGAGCTTTCCCCCAGAAGCACTGCTGTATGGGAAAGGAAGGAATGTAGCTCAGTCTCTAAAACCAGAATTATGCCTAGTAGAGCTGGTAATGGCCTGGGGCCTGGGCTGGCTCTTTCTCCTGCTGCTTCCTGCTCTTGCTGCTACTGTTGCTGGTTTGTCACATGGTCATGAGAAAAGTGGTCATGAAGAGATTTTGGAAGCCAGGTGCTGTGGTGCAGGCCTGTAATCCCAGCACTCTGGGAGGCAGAAACAAGCAGATCTCTGTGAATTTGAGGGAGGCCCCCACAGCCAAGGCTACACAGAGAAATCCTGTCTTGAAAAACCAACTGAACAAACAAAATAATAGTAAGAAGAAGATGAAGGAGGAGAAGAAGAAGACCGATGAGGAGGAGGAGAGAGGGATGAGCAAGACTCAGGATCCAGGGCTCCTCAGGTCCTCAGGGGTTGATGCATCCCTTCCTAGCAACAGCAGCAGCTGGAGAAGGAGCCCATGGAACATTTTTGAGAGGGAAAGCTGGAAGACCTTTCTATGCCAGCTTTGCTTTGGAGAAGACTGGAAAATCAGGTAGAACACTTGACTTTTCATCATGAAAGCTGACCTCTCAACCATATCCGTAAGAGAGTCAGCTGAGGAGGAAGAGGAGGAATAGGAGGAAGAGGAGGAAGAGGAGGAAGAGATGGAGAAGGAGAAGACATATGCAGATAACACAAGTATAATCTGCGCACTGTTCAAAACAATACAAGCTCAGGAAATCAGGTCCACTAAAGACCGGGAAAAAGTCACCTATTTATGAAAATGGGCCACTTTCAGTTCTTACTACATTAAAACAAATGTCATGGTGCTGAATAAACATCTTAAAGTTGAGCCCAGAGGCTGAGTGTTATCCTAGTTAACCCTAGGCACTATTCCAGAGGCCCAGGCTTCCACACCCTTGGGTCAGCCTTGCCCTTCCATGGACAGCAGCCGCAGTTTTATGTCCTCAGCAAACTGGGTGCAGAAGGCTACAACTACTGACCTGGTGGTGTCTCCTCACACTGCTCAGGGATGTAGAAGCAGAAGATTCCATTCTCCTGTGTCCCTGCCCTCTTCAGATATTGCCAGGAGGTTTCTGAGCAGCAGCCAACGGTCATACCAAGCACTCCTTAGCCCTGTATAAGCACACCTCAAACTACTGCCTGTCTGCTAAGAGATGGACACTACTGTACCCTGGCTGCGGAGACACAGGCCTTTCCTCTCAGGGCCTCGGGGTAGGACATTGCCTGACACATGAGGAAGACAGATGCTAGGACATTGCAAAGGAACCTGAAATGCTTGCTTCAAAATGTCAGCCACTTAACACTGGGATTCACCTGCTGGGAACCATGGTCAGGACTGTCACCAGGTTGACAGGAAACCTGGATCCTTCTCATTGAGCACCTGGGACCTGACAGACAGACTGCTCTCGGAGGATCCTACACCAGTCCAATAGGCAGCTCAGAAAGAAGACCAGTGGGGTTCAGTTTCCCCAAGGCTTTACCTGCAACGGTATCTGTGGGTACACTTGTGCATTTTCTTCTGTTGCATCCTGCATGCTTGTCGTAAGGAAAGGCCACTTGTGCCAACTGATTATCTGCCTAGATGCATGCTGCTTCCTGTGGTCCTTCACCCAGAGACGAAGAACCTCCCATTGCCCTGGTTAGCAGCCCCAAGCTGGACCAGCCTGAGGTACTCATTTCTGTTCCCCGTGAGACCTGCCATCCTCTCTCTTCTGGACAGCTAAGAGGAGCCAGAATACAGTGAGTCACATCATAACAATTAGATGGCACGAGGCTGTATATTTCTGGCCATGTGTCTCTCAGTCAGGGCTCCTGGGAACCTACCTTCTAGGAATTGGGGTCAGAACAAAAGGGCTAGTGCCCAGCAGAATTTTAGCAGACCCATTGTATCTAGCCTGAATCTGGAGTGACAGCAGCTAAGCTGTGAAGCTGCCTTTGGTCAGTGGTCATTATCGAGGAGGAGTCTTTGTGTTATTGTCTTGAAGGTTTCTCAGAGCCTTTGCATAAACCCAGTGCTCTGACCTGTCTGGCAACTCAGTAAGTCTCATATGCCTGTAGACCAGGCCAACCTTGACCTCACAGAGTTCCACGTGCTTTGGCATCCCCTGAGAGAGTGCTGGCATTAAAGTCAGTGATACCTTTTTTATGTAACAATAAAAAGAGATTTTAGGGCCAGGTGTCATGGTGCAAGCCTGTGATCTCAGAACTAAGGGAGGCAGAGGCAGGCAGATCTAAGTGAGTTCGAGGCCAGCCAGGTCTAAAACGTGAGTCTAGGACAGATAAGGCTAGAGAGAGGAACCTTATCTTGGGAAAAAAGGAAGGAAGAAAGAAAGAGAGAAAGAAGAGAGAGAGAGGGAGAGAGAGAAAGAGAGAGAGACAGAGAGAGAGAGAGACAGGAAAGAAAATAACCCTATCTATAAAAGAAAATAAAAATTGCTTTACCAGGTAAAATTTGATAATCACAAAGTAAGTCATTGAATGAGATCCCAGCAACCATGCTTAGTAAACCTTGTTGGTGTTTTCTGTAACTAACTGACTTTTAAGCAGACATTTGTTATACTGAAGTAGCCAGGAGGCCAGCATGAGTTTTGTTGTGCTCATAGGCATCAGACACAGTTATCTGCCCATTTGGCCTGACAGAAGAGAAGCGGTTCCTTTTGGTGAAGGGGAACTAGATGTTTTTGGACTTAACAGTCCAGAATTTGTTGACCAAAAGGGGCAGCATGGTCTCTTCTGTAGGTGCTTCTCAGCTGAAGTTAGGGTTGGTACTGAAGGCAGTGACCTCAGAGTGAGTCAGCAGGCAGGAAAACCAGAGGACTGACTGTCTCTATGCTGATGTCAACACACACAGTGGAGACACCTGAATAGGGCAAGGGGACACTCCCTCTTCTGTGTTCCCTCAGGCATGGCCACTTCTGTTGGCATGACCTTGAGGGTCCTTTCTCTAGAAGCCTCCATCCTATGCAGTGAGTGCTACTTCCCCTCCCCGAACCCACACTCTCAAACTGCACAGACAGGCACAGGAGCACCAAACCCCAGGTTTGCATGGCCTGTCCTTAAGCAAAACCCCACTGCCAGGCATGTTGTTGAGAAGCAGCAGAGCATCAATGTCAGTGGAGTTTCAGGGCACAGAGGGCATGTGACCTGGGCCTCCTCACTGAGCTCACAGCCTAATGGCAAGAAGGGGAGGGCCCAGGAGGAGCAGCCCAGAGCTTGCCACCTGGCTGCCTCCACAATCAGGAGGGAGGAGGAAGAGTGGGTGGTAGGAGGAGGGGCAGGCCTAGCACTGCTTGAGACCCTCCAGGAGGGAGACCACAGCCACAAGAGGGCAAAGGGCACAATCTCTGCTCCAGAGTTTTTTTGTTTACTTCGCTTAGAGTGGATTACAAGGCTTTCAGTCTTAGGGTCCCTGGGTGGCTCAGCCTTGTGGTCACCAGGCAGCACAGGCCTCCAGCTCACAGTGTCCTGGCCATGCATCCAGGTTCAGACCGAAAGACCCTATAGGATGAGAACCCTGTCTGTCAGGGGATGGGGGGGTGGTGAAGTAATGTACATTCTCAGGGAGAAGCTGTGAGTGCTGAGCTATGGGGCTGTAGATGTGTGTGTGGGGGAGCCAGGAGAGAAGCTGTCTCTGCTGGGGTACCTTGTGCTGCAGGTGTTGTGAGTTTTGGCAATGATGACTTAGGTAGTAGTGGTAGGCTGGGCTTGATGCTGAGGTGCAGCTGAGGCCTATTATGTAGGCTTGGTGGGCAGAGCTTGCAAGCCAAGGTAGGAGCTTTGAGCAGTGACAGGTCTGCCTCCTGTCTTGCGAGTTGATGGACATGTTGAGGGCTGGGTGAAGTGTAAAGTGTTGGCAAAACTACTGAATGCAGTGGAGAAGAGGGAGCCTGTTTGTCTGTGCTGCAGCAACTCTTGTGGGTGGGGCTGTGAGTGCTTTCCTAGGTGGGCTGCATTTGGACTGGATATTCCCAGGAAGGGCCAATAGTCTTACTTATCTCTTTTTTGGAAGGAATATTAAGTGTTCACGAGTCCAGCTCTGGTTATCATAAGTAGGCATATTTGTAGTTGTTAACAATGTTATGCCCAAATTTTGAGAGACTCCTGAACAGGCCACCCAAGAGCTGAGTCCAAATGCGGTGGCAAGGATGTCTTTATATTGCAGGTTCGAACCAAGGACACACCTCCAATGCTCTGACTCAGCAGGTGCAGGGAAGTTGCCTGGAGTCTCAATTGAGAGGTTTTTTGGTTTTGGTTTTGGTTTTTTTTTGTACATTTTAGACAAAGAGATGGGTTCTACAGTATATGATTGAATGACATCTGGGCAGAAAAGCTGCAAGCAGAGAGTTATAAGACTTAGAGTTTCATGGTTGGGTAATAGGTGTAGGGGCCAGTTGGCTTATAGAAAAGATTGGCTGAGGCAGTTGTCTCAGCATTAGGAACTTTGACCTGGCCTCTCCTAATTGGTTGTTGCTATGTGCCAGACCACCTGCTGCTCAGCTTGGCCAGCAGAGAGTGTATTTGGACTTTCCCAAGGTGAGCTGATTGTGTTGCCAGGGAATATTTTTTCTGTTTAGGCTAGTTTGTGCTTAGTCTGGAATCTGGGTTAAACCCTTGGCTAGGTTTAACACAAAATGGAGTTTCTTTTGCAAAATGGAGTTTTTTTTTTTTTTTTTCCAAAAGGGAGTTTGTTTGGTCCTTACAAACAAGATAGTTTAGACTGACAGTTTTATTTTACATTTTAACCCATTTGTGTGTGTCTGTAGATGTAGGCAGATACCCTGAAAAGCTTATTCAGTATTTGTCATATGAGCCATTCAGTTGTAGAATAATATAATTATCCATATCCTAGATGGCATTAAACAGGAAACTATAAAAACCCAACATCTACAGGAACTCAGAAAATGCTAACATCAGGTTGTTTCAGTTTTCTTAGGGATTTTTAATGATATTCAATAAGACTACAAGTCCTGGCTCAGAGACTCTGAGTTCAATTTCCACCAATTAACCGCACATGTCTTTAGATCTGGCATTCAGGAAGGAAAGACAGGTGGATCGCTGTGAGTTCACGGTCATTCTGCTCCACAAATTGAGTCAAGGAAAGCCAAGGCTATACAGAAAGACCATGTCTCGAAAAATGAGAAAATAAAAAGGTCAAGCTGGCGCGCCCCTGCATTTTCTTACAGATTCTGAAGACTAGTCTATCCATTCCCAGGAGCTCACCCCCAGAACCATTGCAGAAATTTAGAATGCAATGTCTATCTGTCACTCTTCCAGGAATTTAACTACTGTTTTGAAAGCTACAAGGCCATGTATGCAAACAGCATAGTATGGCAACAATTCTTAAGGCACCTCAGAAAATGGCTCTGAGTGGCCCCTCCCAGCCAGTTCAGGAATAATTTGAAACCCAGCTTTAGCAACACTCTTCCCCTGAGGGCCTGAAATCAGAAACACCTGATTGACACTCTCCATGCCAGAAACCTGACAAAAGGGCTTCAACCACTGGAAACCAAGAGAAGATCTGTCCCCAGATAGAAGTTTGGACCTTACCCCAAGGACTGTGGCTATCTGAAGCTAAGAAAAATGAGGTGGCACAGTTCAGCTATGTCCAGGTGTCCACCCCGCAAGGCAGGAAGGGTCTTTCTTACTTAAAGGACCTCAGGATGAAAGGTGGGGTGGGGGAGTCTTTAGCCATATTCGTTCTTCTGGAAAGCGAAAACATCAAGAAGAAGAGGTAAAATGAACGCACATCAGGTGTACTTCAGGAAACCCTATTTTAGATAAGCATAGCTGGGTCATGTGCATGTCACTCAAGATCGGTCCCCACCGTGGTCACAGCATCAGCTCACTTCTCCTGAGAGGGTTTAGAATCTCATGGAGGGGAGGAACATGACCTGAGCTGGAGACATCTGTGAGGCTTGTGAGTTCCCAGTCTGGACACATCCAGGTGAGAAGTCCAGGGACTATTTAAGGAAACTCCAGGCCAACACACAGGCAGGGACTCACAAAAGCCTTCCCAGGACTGCTATTACACAAACAGCCTTGGGCAGAGCTCTCAGTCTGAGCCCCAGGCCCTCTTTCCTTTATGCAGTTGAGCAAATTGACCCAGCTCATCTGAGGGAAGGTCAGTGTGTCAAGATTCAAACTGAGAACTGACAGAGTTTCGTTGTCCAAACACAAGATTCCAGGACCCTCCCTGCCCTCTTGCAGTGAGACTTCTTCTTTCTACCTCAGCTGGTCAGATATGCCTTATCATGCCTGGTCTCCCCTTTAGGCCTATTTCTTACCCTTTGTCCCGGTGACCATGAAATCCAATTTTAGTTCTTCTGGTCTCTCATTCCCTGTCTCTGAAAGGTCCCCTGAAGGCTCTATCACAGGTCTCCCTGAAACTTATTCGCTGAGTTGGCCTGCTGTAGGGACAGATATTCCTCTGAATTGGCCTGTTGTAGGACCAGGTACTGTGCTCTCATGACCATTATATGGATGGCACCCACTTTTTGCTTGGTATGAGGTGGGCACAAAGCACGACTGGTTTAAACAGAAGTAAGAAGTTTTTTTCCTTGTGGCCATTTGTCCCTCCTGCCAGAGAGTTGCCTTTGACTTAGCATTTCAGCCTATAAAGCGGGACAATGGGCAAAGTCATTCTCTTCTGTCACTTTTTTTCCTGGTGACATTAGGCACGCTGATATTGGGGCCTAGAAAGGCTGAAAAGCTAGTCAAAGGCTAGGTAATGGGGCACTTACCAAAAGCATCTGTTTAGCTGATCCAGTTGAAGAGACAGGGAGTAGTCACACCTGGGAGACTGGTTTACATCAACTTCCAGCAGGTCCAGCTCTCAGCAGCTCTGGATGGAGTCTGTTAGCCAGGTAAAAACCTGCTGAGACAAATACAGACTAGGGACAAAAGTTAAAGTTGTGTCTATAAGATTTTTATGTGTTGAACCTCCTCTGCATTCCCGGGATGGAGCCTTCTTGGTCATGGCGAATGATGTCTTTGATGTGTTCTTGGATTCAGTTTGTGAGTATTTTTTTCATCAATGTTCATAACGGAAATTGGCCTGAAATTCTTTTTCTTTGATGGGTCTTTTTGTGTTTTAGGTACCAGAATGACTGTGGCCCCATAGAATGAGTTTGGCAATGTTCCTTGGGTTTCTATTTTGTGCCATAGTTTGAAGAGTATTGGTATTAGCTCTTCTTTGAAAGTCTGGTAGAATTCTGAGCTAAAATCATCTGGCCCTGAGGCTTTCCCCCCTCCCCCTTGGTTGGGAGACATTCAATGACTGCTTCTTTTCCTTAGGGGTTATAGAGGTATTTAACTTCTTTTCCCGATCTTGATTTAGGTTTGGTAACTGGAATCTACCAATCTACCAAAAAAAAATGTCCATTCCATTTGGATTTTCCAATTTGGTAGACTATGATTTTTTGAAGTAAGACCTAATGTGTCTTTGGTTTTTTTGTTTGTTTGTTTTGTTTTTTTCACCAGTGTCTATTCTTATGTTGTGTTTTTCTTTCTGATTTTGTTGGTTTGGATATTTTCTCTCTGCCTTTTAGTTAGTTTGGCTAAGTGTGTATCTTTTGTCTATCTTGGTGACTTTCTTAAAGAACCACTTCTTGCTTCTGTTCACTCTTGGTATTGTCCTCTGTTTCTAGTTTGTTGACTTCCCCTTGAGTTTGATTATTTGCAGCCATCTACTCCTCTTGTGTGTGTTAGCCTCTTTTGTTGTGGAAGCTTCCAGAGGAGCTGTTAAGTGGCTAATATGTAACCACCCCCCCAATTTCTGTATGAAGGCGCTTAGTGCTACAAACTTTCCTCTTAGTACTGCTTTCATTGTGTCCCATAAGCTTGGGTATGTTGTACCTTCATTTTCATTGAATTTTAGACAGTCTTTAATTTCTTTTTCATTTCTTCCCTGGCCCAGTAGTCACTGAGTAGGGAGTTGCTCATTTTCCATGATTGTGTAGGGTTTTTGTTATTTTTGTTTTGAGATCCATCTTAATCCATGGTTATCTGAGAAGGCACAATGGGTAATTTCAAATTTTTTGTATAAGTTACGGTTTGCTTTGTGGCTGAATATATGCTGCCAATTTTCGAGAAGGTTCCATGTGGCGCAAAGAAGAGAGAATATTCTTTTGTGCTTGGGTGAAAACTTCTGTAGATAACCATTGTGTCCATTGGATTCATTCCATCTGTGGGTTTCATTATTTCTCTATTTTGTTTCTGCCTCAGTGATCTGTCCATTGGTTAGAGTGGGGCACTGAATTCTCTCACAATTGTGGTGTCTGCATCGTCGTGTGCTTTAATAAAAAGTTTGTTCTGGTTTTGTTTTTGTCTTTTGTTTTTTTTTTTTTGTTTGTTTAATAAAGTTGTGTGTCCTTGTATATTGTTCAAAGATGATCTGAATTGGAATGCCCTCTTGGTAGGCTTTTCCTTTGGTGAGAATGGCATATTCTTCCCCATCTCTTTTCATTAATTTTGGTTGAAATTCTATTGCTTCATGCTGTACTAGTCTATTAAAGAGCTGGCTCTGGAGTAGGATTAGACACCCCATCTCCCAACCCAAGCATGCTTGTTTTATAATTTCCTCCAACATACCTGTCCTGGGTCAGGAGACCATCTGACACTAGGACATAGATAGAAAACAAAGCTAAACAGCCTAAGAAAAGAAACTATGTGAGTTGAAAGGGCTAAAATATAAGCTGTAAGTTAGGATCTTAAGGAAAAAAAATTTAAAGATGTATTTATTATTTACATAGCATGTGTGCCTGCACGCCAGCAGAGGGCACCAGATTCACTATAGATGGTTGTGAACCACATGGTTAGTTGCTGGAAATTGAACTCAGGGTTTCTGAGCTAGGATTTGTAGTCTTATTGAGTATCATTAAAAAATTCCTAAAGAAAGCTGAAACAACCTGATGTTAGCATTTTCTGAGTTCCTGTAGATGTTGGGTTTTTATAGTTTTCTGTTTAATGCCACCTAGGAGATGGATAATTCTATTATTCTACAACTGAATGGCCTTCATGACAAATACTGAATAAGCTTTTCAGGGTATCTACCTACATCTGTAGACACACACAAACCAGTTAAAATGTAAAATAAAACCCTCAGTCTGAACTATCCTGTTTGTAAGGACCAAAGAAACTCCCTTTTGAAAAAGAAACTACATTTTGCAAAGAAAACTCCATTTTGTGTTAAACCTAGGCAAGGGCTGAACCCAGATTCCAGACTAAGCACAAAGTAGCCTAAATAGAAAAAATATTCCCTGAGAACATAATCATTTCACCTTGGGAAAGTCCAAATATACTCTCTGCTGGTCAAGCTGAGTAGAAGGGGGTCTGGCACATAGCAACAACCAATTAGGAGAGGCCAGACCAAAGTTCTTAATGCCCCCATGACTGCCTCAGCCAATCTTTTCTATAGGCCAACTTGCCCTACACCTATTACCCAACCATGAAACTCTAAGTCTTGTAACTCTCTGCTTGCAGCTTTTCTGCCCAGATGTCATCCAATCTTATACTGTAGAACCCATTCCTTTGTCTAAAACCTATTTTTTAAAAAACCCTCTCAATTGCGACTCAAGGCCACTTCCCTGCACCTCCTGTGTCAGTGCATTGGAGGTGTGTCCTGGGTTCAAACACGCAATATAAAGACATCTTTACCACTGCATTGGGACTCGGCTCTTGGGTGGTCTGTTTGGAGAGTCTCTCAAAATTTGGGCATAACATTGTTAACAACTCCAAATATGCCTACTTAAAATAACCAGACCTGGACTTGTGAACACTTAATATTTCTTTCAAAAAGGACATAGGTAAGACGATTGGCCCTTCCTGGGAATATCCAGTCCAAATGCAGCCCATCTAGGAAAGCACTCACAGCCCCACCCACAAGAGTTGCTGCAGCACAGACAAACAGGCTCCCTCTTCTCCATTGCATTCAGTAGTTTTGCCAACACTTTACACTTCACCCAGCCCTCAACATGTCCATCAACTGGCAAGACAGGAGGCAGACCTGTCACTGCTCAAAGCTCCTACCTTGGCTTGCAAGCTCTGCCCACTATGCCTACATCACCAGCCTCAGCTGCACCTTAGCCTCAAGCCCCGCCTACCACTACTACCTAAGTCATCACAGCCCCACTCACAACACCTCCAGCACAAGCTACCCCAGCAGAGGCAGCTTCTGTCAGGGGCCCCCCACACACATCTACAGCCCCTTAGCTCAGCACTCACAGCTTCTCCTTGAAAATGTATAATACTTCACCCCTCCCCCCGAAGACAGGGTTCTCCACCCCAGGGTCGCGACCCTCACACCAGCTATGTATGTTGTGGTTCCATTTGTAGCAGTGGCAAAATTTCAGTTGTAAAATAGCAACAAAACACATGGGGGACTGTGTTAAAGAGTCACAGCATTAGGAAGGTTGAAACCCATTGCCCTTCCCTGACCTTTGCAACCACAGCCCCCACCCCCTACTCTACCTCAGCAGGTCACGGTGCCCCCCTGCTACAGGTGTTCTCTGCCAAATGAAGGTCAAGTGAGGATTCAGCCTTCTGCCCCCTCCTCAGAAAGTGACCACTCACATCATAGCCTTGGCCTGGTCCTCAAAAGGGAAAAGGGGAGCTTTGAGGCCTCAAGAACCCATGGACTTAGCAGGCGTCATGGGATCCTCTAGGGGCCCTTGGTTGGTAAACTCCTCCTCTTTTCTCCTAATGAAACACTTGCCTAGGGTAAGAATCTTTGGAAGAGCATATGTGCCTGTATATAGCCTGAAGGAAGCCCTCAGTGGTATACATTTGTGACTGTGACCCCCTGCTTTGGGTGACTCTCTGTGTTATAACTTCTTATGAAGCTGAGTGGAATGCTTCCATAGTGTGCCTGCTTATAAGCTGAGCACAGAATCCCCCAATGGAATAGCTACTTTGGAGTTATCCACAGTCCTGTGGTGACCTCACTAAACTCATTGTTTCCACAAGCCAAAGTTAATGGAATTCTTCTTTCTTATGTGTCTTCTGTGTTTGGGGTGGACAATCCCTTCTGCCCAGCTCCTTGGTGAAAATCACCTGGCACATGAGACCTAAAAGAAATTGACAGAGTAAAAGAGATGGGTTGCAGTGCGGTATCTGCTGGGGTAATCTAGGCACGAGCATCTTCCTCTGTGAGGCTTGCAATGGCGCATCCCCTGGCTATGGTAATAGTTTTATGTCCACTGCTACAGATAATAAAGGCTGCACGTTCGGCTCAGCAGTTGGCTCATAGGAATCTTGCCTGACTAAGGAAGAATTGCAATGGGAAGTGGACATGCGGAAGGTGTCCACCTAGGACACAGCAGCAAAAGCGAATAGAGGGAGGCTGGTCCAGAAGCTCTGAATGGGGTCCTATGGAAAGCTATTTCATTTGCCTGTTTCAACTGTTTTCTCAGAGGACTATTGCCTCTGTCTGCTAGCTTAGGCCTGGTCCTGGAAGCTCCTTACCTCTGTACACTCTAACCGAGGCCTGGATGTTTTCAGTCTCTGAGACTTACTGCTAAATAAACTCACCCTTCCTTGTTCTTACTGAGCTCCAACTCCAAGGATGAGCCCAGATTTGAATTCATTACTTCATGCTCCCTGTGTCTAAGGTCCCCGGTCTCTTGATTGTATGAGTCTGAACATGTGCCTGCCTGAAAGCTGTCTTGTGATTCTGTTGTGTGTATCTATCCCTATGTGTGTCTGTCTCTTCTGTGTTAGGGTGAGTGCCGGCTGTCTGATGATTGTGTGTGTGTGTGTTCGTGTGTGTGTGTGTGTGTGTGTGTATGTGTGTGTGTAAAAACTGTCTCTTCAGCTCAGCTTGTGCTGTCACCTTTCCTCTGAGAGCCTGCCTTGCCCTCCAGGAAATTCTTTTGCATGAGAAATGGCAGAGAAGGAGATCTTCCCTGTCAGCTGGCCCTCAGGCAACCTCTAAGCAGCAGGAAGCTAACAACACAGCTCTCACACTCTCAAGTCCTAAGACACAGACATGGAAGGCAGAGCAGGGAAAATACCTCAAGTCAGCCTAGGCTGGTTTCTTAGAGCCTCAAAAGAATACAGTGTAGCTTCAATTTCCCTGTCTACCTGTCTGTCTGGGGTCTGGCTTGGAGCCCTGCCTGCTTCTGAAACACAAAACTGGCCCCATGCCTGAGAACCAGGTGAGAGTGGGGTATGAACCTCGTCTCCTGAGTCCAGAGGTTCCTATGAGGTGGAGTGTGGCTTCTGCTGTGCTCATGGGTCCCACACACACAATGAGAGCTAAGACACTGTAGGGAGTAACCCTACCTCCAAAAATCAGCTCTTTAGCTTTGTGTCCACAGGGACTGGCTGGGGTAAAGGCTGATTCTGGCTGATGGGACCCTGTTTGTTGCAGTGATCACACAGGGGAAGAGCTGAAACATTGTGGGCCCCTCTCTCTGGTGCTTGGCCTCCCTGCCCCCTACCTCCACTCCCATGAGGCCTTTGGGACCTCTGAGATTGGCCCCAGGCAAGGCTTTCATGCCAACTCTCATGAGCCCCTTGGAGACACACTAACCATTTTCAAGACTGCATTTTCTTAAAATGTCTGTATCCTGAAAAGGGCCTTTGCCAGCTATAAACTGCCCACTGTGACTCAAAAAGGGCGGTAACATAGTCTGCCTGCTGGGCATGGCACAAAATGGCTCCTCCTTCAAGTCTCCAGATGCTGGAATACTTGCATCACAAAATGGTTCTGAGCCCTTACCCCAAGTCCCTGGATGCCAAAAAAAAAAAAAAAAAAAAAAAACAAAAAACCCTGTCTATTTCCCTCACCCTCTCTCTGTTGGGCGTGGCAATAAAAGGCTGCTCCTTCAAGTCCCCAGGTGCTGGAATATTTGTGTCACAAAATAGCTCTGAGCCCCAACTCAAGTCCCAGGAATGCTGGATAAACCACCAGGCTCTTTCCCTTCAGAAATCTCATAAAATGGCTCCTGGCACCCCAGGTCGGGCTTTCAGATATCCCCATGGATGTAGATGGGGATGCAGAGGTTTGAGGGGGCTTATGACCACAGTCACTGTGACCTTTGCTTTAGGATCCAGAACAAGATGCACACTTGCTTGACACTTTGGGCCTGTGTGTTTCAGCCCTGAGGCCCTGACTTGCAGATTGACCAAGAAAGTCACATGTCCTCTCCTCTCTAGAAAACTCCAAAGTAGACCCCATGTTCTGATTTCTACCAGGAAGGACTAGAGGGAGGGGAAGGGGCTCGTTCCCACCAGAAGACCCGCTCTGGGGCAGCACACACCACAGCCACTGAACTATACTCCTGGGGTCACCCTAAGCGCAGCCAATCTTCCACAGCCCCCTCTCGGGACCTAGTTTTATCCTGTTATTTAAGCAGTCCTCTTTCCCATGGGGAATTCCTCAATGTGGCACCTTTGCAAAGGCCCTAGTCAAGGAGCATATGGAGACTTGATAGCCTATGACCATATCGTGGGGGAGGAGGTCCTGCTCTATCTCAGACCTAGTGGAGGGTAATAGAGTGAAAGCAGGATGTTGGAATGGGAGGCTACAAGTGACAGGATAGCAATTGACTTGTAAACTGAATGAATTAATAAAATTAAAATTAAAAAAAGAAATTAACCATCGATGGGACTGTACCAACTCCACAAATCAGGCCCATGTATACTAGTCACAGATGTTCTGAATTGGAATGCCCTCTTGGTTGGCTTTTCCTTTGGTGAGAATGGCATATTGTTCCCCATCTCTTTCCATTAATTTTGGTTGAAATTCTATTGCTTCATAATGTACTACTCTAGTAAAGAGTTGGCTCTGGAGTTGGATTAGACACCCTGTCTCCCAACCCAAACATGCTTGTTTTAAAATTTCCTCCAACATACCTGTCCTGGGTCAGGAGACCATCTGACACTAGGACAAAGATACAAAACACAGCTAAACAGCCTAAAGAAAAGACACTATGTGAGTTCAAAGGGCTAAAATATAAGCTGTACTTTAGGATATAAAAGAAAAAAATTTAAAGACATATTGATTATTTAGACAGCATGTGTGCTTGCACGCCAGAAGAGGGCACCAGTTCTCATGAAAGATGGTTGTGAACCACATGGTTAGTTGCTGGAAATTGAAGCCAGAGCCTTGAACTCACTTTGATCGGCCTGCTTCTGCTTCCCTTAGTTCTGAGATCACAGGCTTGCACCATGAAACCTGGACCTAAATTCTCTTTTCACTGTTACAACAAAAGAAGGTGTCACTGCCTTTAATCACAGTACTCACTCAGGGGATGCCAAAGCAGGTGGAACTCTGTGAGGTCAAAGCCTGCCTGGTCTACAGACTGAGTTCCAGGACAACCAGGCCTAAACAGAGAAACCCTGTCTCGAAATAAGAAAAGGCATCTCTTGGGAGTCAATGTCCACACACCCAAAGTTCCTATGTGATCTAGGGGCTATCTGGAAAGAGCCATCACCTCAGGCATGTGAGACTTCCTGGGTTGCCAGACAGATCAGAGCACTGGGTTTATTCAAAGGCTCTCAGAAACCTTCAAGACAATAACACAAAGACTCTGAGATAATGATCACTGACCAAAGGCAGCTTCACAGCTTAGCTGCTGTCACTCCAGATTCAGGATAGATACAATGGGTCTGCTAAAATTCTGCTGCGCACTAGCCCTTATGTTCTGACCCCGATTCCTAGAAGCTAGGTCTCAAAATGCCCCCACCAAAAGTGTTAAGTGGTGGACATTTTCTGGCAAACCTTTGCAGGTTCCATTGCACAGTTTCTAGTGTCTGTCTTCCTCATGTATCAGGCAATTTCCTACCACAACGCTCTGAGCAGAAAGGTCTGCATCACGCAGGCCAGGGTACAGTAATGTCCATCTCTTAGCAGACAGGCAGTAGTTTGAGGTGTGCTTATACAGGGCTAAGGGATGCTTGGCTATGACCCTTGGCTGCTGCTCAGAAACCTCCTGGCAACATCTGCAGAGGGCAGGGACACAGTAGAATGGAATCTTCTGCTTCTAGATACCTGAGCAGTGTGAGGAGACAGCACCAGGTCAGTAGTTATAGCCTTCTGCACCCAGTTTGCTGAGGACATAAAACTACGGCTGCTGTCCATGGAAGGGCAAGGCTGACCCAAGGGTTTGGAAGCCTAGGCCTCTGGAATAGTGCCAAGGGTTAGCTAGCATAGCACTCAGACTCTGGGCTCAACTTTAAGATGTTTATTTAGCACCATGAGATTTGTTGTGATGTAGTAAGAACTGAAAGTGGCCCAATTTCAGACAAATGGTGAGTTTTCCCCAGTCTTTAGTGGACCTGATTTCCTGAGCTTGTTTTGTTTTGAACAGTGCGCAGATTATACTTGTGTTATCTGCATATTTCTTCTCCTTCTCCATCTCTTCCTCCTCTTCCTCCCCTTCCTCCTCTTCCTCTCATTCCTCCTCTTCCTCCTCAGCTGACTCTCTTAGGGAGATGGTTGAGAGGTCAGCTTTCATGATGGATTGGCAAGTGTTCTACATGATTTTCCAGTCTTCTCCAGAGCAGAGCTGGCATAGAAAGGTCTTCCACCTTTCCCTCTCAAAAATGTTCCATGGGCTCTTTCTCCAGCTGCTGCTGCTGCTAGGAAGGGATGCCTCAACCCCTGAGGACCTGAGGAGCCCTGGATCCTGAGTCTTGCTCATCCCTCTCTCCTCCTCCTCATTGGCCTTCTTCTTCTCCTCTTTCATCTTCTTCTTACTATTATTTCGTTTGTTCAGTTGGTTTTTCAAGACAGGATTTCTCTGTGTAGCCTTGGCTGTCTGGGCCTCCCTCAAATTCACAGAGATCTGCTTGTTTCTGCCTCACAGAGTGCTGGGATTACAGGCCTGCACCACAGCACCTGGCTTCCAAAATCTCTCATCACTTCTTTTCTCATGACCAAGTGACAAACCAGCAAGGGTAGCACCAGGAGCAGGAAGCAGCAGGAGAAAGAACCAGCCCAGTCCCCAGGCCATTTCCAACTCTACTATGCATAATTCTAGTTTTAGAGACTAAGCTACATTCCTTCCTTCATATACAGCAGTGCTTCTGGGGGGAAAGCTCCCAAGGCCTGGCCCCAGGCTATTACTGGTTCTGCCAAAGAGGATGCTAATTTTGAGAAGAAGGATATAGTGCCTTGTCCATAGGTCAGGGCCTCAGGGAAAGCCTCGGTTGATCAGGCCAGGCCTCAGAAGTTCTCTCCTTTGAAAATAGTATTTATTTTTAAAGTCCAGATGAGTTTACCGGTGTCTGAATATCCAAGAGACTATTATGTCCTCCAACATACAAATACCTTCTAGCATTGTAAAAAGAATTATCAATATTCTATTCATTCTATTCATAATATTGAATGGAGGTGGAGGGTTGTAAAGCAGATTAAATCCCAGAGCTTGTACAATGTGTCTTTGGCTAGTTTGGATGGGAAATCTATACAAATAGGGACAAACAGCTGATACAAATAATCTGGAAACATTCCCTACTTTATGGAGCAGAGGGCCTTCCCGAGTAAATAATATATGTGGAGGGCTAACATAGGCACTGATTCCAAACATGTTACAGTTGTGTTTCCTCTCTAAAATTCCCATAGATGATCACGAGGTACAGAGCTGTGGCTAACAGCCAAAGGTCTAGTTGAGTCTTTTTTTTTTTTTTTTTTTTTGTAGACATTATAATAGGGTGGGGTTCAATGAGGGGATCTCAGGATATCAAGCCGGACCAGGTGGGCACACCCAGGACAATTGAACCAGCCCCTCCGGTTGTCCATCCAGAGGCACAGAGTCCTTTAGAACCATGGACCATGTTAGAGCCATGGAACACAGCACCCAAAGGGGAATTGTGCTTTGAAAGCAGAGCATTGGCTCTTTATTGCAACCTGGGGACTATCGATCTGCTTGGACAACCTGTGGGTTGTTAGAAACTGGAAAATTCAAGTGATGAATGAAGTGGTATTTTAAACACTGTATTTCAGTCTCCATGGACCCCAAAGCCATAAGCTTTATAGGTCATTAAGATGCAAGGGACACATAGGGACCTGCCAATGACAAACAAATAGGAATAGTTGATGATATGCCAGAATCATTCAAGAGAGCAGTACAAGGCAGCACATGAAAATCACCCATAAGATCAGTTCCATCAGTCTGATACTTTCAGTTATTATGTAATGACAGTCAGATATTTTAAAATCTTTATTTGATATCCTATACAGCCTGTTTTTAATTGCTTTACTTGGACATTATAATCTTTAACAGCGTAATATTGCCTTTAATTTTTATTCTTCATATGCCTTATATAGCTTAGGCATCCTCTGTGTACTTTAAATAACTTACTTGGGATTTTATAGGTCTAGGTGTGGAAGGTGCAGTGGAAGGAAGCCGCACTCCATCTCAGATGAGGGACAGCAGAGGCTGTGGTGTGTTCATTTGCCTCCAGCACCAGTCTGCAGAGGGAGATACAGATTTACATTGGGAAAACACCACCAGATAGAACAGGAGTGGTGCCCTGCCTCCCAGTATGTAGCACAGTTTGACCTCTCTGAAGACCAGCACCCTGTTTCAAAGTGGTAGTGCAGAGAGGACTCCTCCCATGCTTAGTGGAAGAGGACTTGAATCAGATTCTGTCCAGGCAGCTCACCATTTTTACTCATGTCCCATACATGGGTGCACGCTTCCTCCTTTATCCTGAGCTTTTTTACATATGTGCTCTGCCCTCCTCTGTGTTGCTGGGCTTCATCAGTAAGTTCTTCCATATAAATAAATAAAGTGTAGGGCTTTGGATGCCTCTGAATTGTGGGGTTTTTCAGTTAAGCAGTCTGTGTTCTTCCCATGTAGAGAAATGTCACGTTTCTTACACATGTCCTTAAGACCGAGGCTGGCACCTTCTTGGGGGTCTTTACAAGCTGCCTTAGCCAGCTTCGTATTACCACAGTGAAACACCTGAGGCAGTTTGCAAGGACAGTAATCTCACTTTCTTCCCATACCTTTTTCTGCTCAGAAGATAATAACACATCCTGGCAGGCCAGTGTGCCAGGGCCAAGTGCTTAAAGCACAGAACAGCGTAGAGAAGAGGGAAACATTCTGCCCTGAGCCACCACAGTCTGTCAGAGGCATGCCTTAATAATGCAAACCGCTGCCACAATGGACCACTGGAGGATACTCAACGACCAAACTATGGCAGTAGCCTATTAACTCTGGTGACCACTCAGGTACAGGGACAGAGCCCTTGAGTGGGAAGGGACTGGTGGGGAAGAGGTTGTGAAAGTCGCCATTATCGAAGTGTCTTTATTCATTTGGTGTGATGTGGACACTGCAGCTGCTATAGAATCCTTCCCATTTTAAGGAGTATCTGAGCTGCTGGTGATGTCACATGCCATTAATCCCAGAGCTCAGGCGGCAGAGGCAGGCAGATCTATGTGCTTTTGAGACCAGCCTGGTTTACAGATTGAGTTCTAGGACAGGCAAGGCTACACAGAGAAATCTTGTCTCAAAGAAACACAAACAAATCCCCAAGAGATTGTAAAAAGAATGTCTGTGAATGGACCAAGTGATTGGGAGTGTAAACCCTGAGCAGGACTTAGAGGTGACTTCAGTCTACTCCAGGAAGGTCACCATGGGAAGTTAGCCTTGCTCAGCCTGCTGGGGCTGTTTGCCCAAGGTTGGACATGATGTTTAATTACTACATCTCTAAGCACCTGCACAAGTCCTTGCGGAGATTGGGGCTACTAAGGTTTCCTCAAAAGGGGAAAGGGGAGCTTTGAGGCCACGAGAACACATGGACTTGGCAAACATCATGGGATGCTCAAGGGGAGCTTGGTTGGTAATCTCCTCCTCTTTTCACTTAATGAAACAGGTGCCTAGGGTAAGAATGTTTGGAAGAGCATATGGGCCTCTATATAGCCTGAAGGAAGCCCTCAGTGGTATACATTTGTGACTGTGACCCCTACTTTGGGTGACTCTCTATGTTATAACCTCTTGTGATGCTGAGTGGAATGCTTCCATAGTATGCCTGCTTATAAGCTGAGTACAGAATCCCCCAAAGGAATAGCTGTTTTTGAGTTATCCACAGTCCTGTGGTGACCTCACTAATGTCATTGATTCGACAAGCCAAACTAAATGGAATTCTTCTTTGTTATGTGTCTTCTGTGTTTGGGGTGGACAATCCCTTCTGCCTAGCTCCTCGTTGAAAGACACCTGGCACATGACCTAAAAGAAACTGGCAGAGTAAAAGAGATGGGTTGCAGTGCAGTATCTGCTGGGGGAATGTAGGCACGGAATCTTCGTCTATGAGGCCTGCAATGTGACGTCCCCTAGCTCTGGTGATAGTTTTATGGTGCCTGCTACAGATAATGAAGCCTGCACGTTCGGCTCAGCAGTTGGCTCATAGGAATCTTGCCTGACTAAGAAAGAATTGCAATGGGAAGTGGACATGCGGAAGGTGTTTTAGGCCTGGTTGTCTGTAGACCAGGCCAGCCTTGGCCTCACAAAGTTCTACCTGCTTTGGCATCCCCTGAGTGAGTGCTGGCAGTAAAGGCAATGACACCTTTTTTGTGTAACAGTAAAAAGGGAATTTTAGGGCCAGGTGTTATGGTGCAAGCCTATGATGTCAGAACTAAGGGAGGCACAGGCAGGCAGATCTAGGTGAGTTCGAGGCCATCCAGGTCTAAAACGTGAGTCTAGGACATACAAGTTTACACACAGGAACCTTATCTTGGGAAAAAAGAAAGGGAGGAAGGAAGAAAAGGAAGAGAGAGAGAGAGAGAGAGAGAGAGAGAGAGAGAGAGAGAGAAGAGAAAGAAAAAACCCTATCTATAAAGGAAAATAAATATTGCTTTACCCAGGTAAAATTTGATAATCACAAAGTAAGTCATTCAATGAGATCCCAGCAACCATGCTTAGTAATCCTTCCTGTATGTTTTTTTTTTCCCCCGCAACTCACTGATTTTCAAACAGACAGTTGTTATACCAAAGTAGTCACGAAGCCAGCACTAGGTTTGTTGTGCTCATAGGCATCAGACACAGCTATCTGCCCATTTTGCCTGACAGAAGGGAAGCGGTTCCTTTTGGTGAAGGGGAACTAGATGTCTTTGGACCTAACAGTCCAGAATTTATTGACCAAAAGGGGCAGCATGGTCTCTTCTGTAGGAGCTTCTCAGCTGGAGTTAGGGTTGGTACTGGAGACAATGACCTCAGAGTGAGTCAGCAGGCAGGACAATCAGAGGACTGACTGTCTCTATGCTGATGTCCACTCACACAGTGGTGACACCTGAATAGGGCAAGGGGACACTTCCTCCTCTGTGTTCCCTCAGGCAAGGCCACTTCTGTTGGCATGACCTTGTGGGGATTTTTCTCTAGAAGCCTCCATCCTATGCAGTGAGTGTCACTTCCCCTCCCCGACCCCAGACTCTCAAACTGCACAGACAGGCACAAGAGCACCAAACCCCAGGTTTGCATGGCCTGTTCTTAAGCAAAACCCCTCTGCTGGGCATGTTGTTGAGAAGCAGCAGAGCATCAATGTCAGTGGAGTTTCAGGACACACAGGGCATGTGACCTGGGCCTCCTCACTGAGCTCACAGCCTAATGGCAAGAAGGGGAGGGCCTAGGAGAAGCAGCACAGAGCTTGCCACCTGCCTGTGTCCGAACTCAGGAGGTAGGAGAAAGAGTGGGTGGCAGGAGGTGGGGCAGGCCCAGCACTGTTTGAGACCCTCCAGGAAGGAGACCACAGCCAAAAGAGGGCAAAGGGCACAAACTCTGCTCCAGAGTTTCCTTGTTTCCTTCCCTTAGAGAGGATTCCAAGGCTTTCAGTCTTAGGGTCCCTGGGTGGGTTCAGCCTTGTGGTCACCAGGCAGAACAGGCCTCCAGCTCACAGTGTCCTGGCCTTGCATCCAGGGTCAGGCTGAAAGACCCCCCGACCCCAGGTGAGGGGATGCACAGCACCACAGAGTACCATTGGTCAGGCCTGTGCCTGCTGCTCCTGTAAAACTGTTGAGGGAAGTTTACAACCATCCACTCAGGTGCCTTTGCCCAGCCCCTAACACAAACTTTCTTTTCTTTTTCTTTTTTTCTTTCATTCTTTCTTTTTTTCTTTCCTTTTTTTCTGACCCAGGGTTCTCTGTGTAGCCTTGGCTGTCCTGGACTTGCTTGTAGACCAGGCTGGCCTGGAACCCTCAGTTCTCAGCCTTCCTCTGTCTCCTGAATGTGGGATTAAAGGCTGGGTCTTCTGCAGACATGTAGTCCTGGGAAGATCAATTGCCACAGGCTTCTCTAACCATTAGGGACCACTATTGGATCAGGCTCATCCTGAGGGCGCTCTAAAGAGGGCAGGGCAAGGCTTCCATAACAGGTGGCCCAGAAAGAAGTCAAAAAGGGGTGTCAGGGGATTGGCCAGGGGTGAAATAGGAGAAGTAGTCTATGAGAAACCTTGGAAGTAAGGGTAGGGTGCCCTGCAGCAGAGGAGCCAGGTACTGGTCCTTGTGGTTGGGGCTGTGACTGCTGAGGTCATAGTGGTGGGCGGGGGCTTGTATGCCTGGGTGGAAGGGTGGTTGATCTGGACCTATTAAGAGCTAGAGAAGGAAACTGTGCATGTGGAATCCCTTGGGAACAGGTTGCTGCAGGGGTTGGGGAGGGGCTGTGTTCTGAAAGGCTTAGAGGCTTGAGAAGAGGGAGGTAGAGAGCCACAGGCAGGGGTGTGAGGGCCACACTAGATGTGAGGGGAGGCCCCACCTGATTACATAGGGAAGCAGGAAGTGGTGAGGTGTTGGGGGCAATGGCTATGGTCCTGCAGAGTGGGGTAAGGGGCTAGCCAGGCTGGGAGGCTAGGTGATCAATTACATAAGTGGGCTGGGCTCTCGGATGTTGACCTGAGGGGAGGCAGGGTCACCTAAGCGCAGGACAGGGGCTGTGTAGGTGTATAACTAGTGTGGGGTTGGGGTTTGTGAGAGCTGACTGAAGAGTGGTGGGCTGAGCTCTCTTGCTGATGCAGGGCTTTGATTGAGGTCTGGCCTTTAGCTCAGTGCTGGATTATGTCAGTATCTGTTTTGGTCCCTACTTAATGTTGCCTAGAACCGCAATTAGGTGGGGTCCCCCTATGCACATGCAGGTTGGCCCTAACACCTCTGCCTGAGTCTGTCTACCTCCCTGCCTCAGCTCTAAGCACTCCAGAACACCGCCCCTCCCCCACCCCTGCCAGGACCTGTTCCCAAGGGATTCCACAGTGCACAGTTTTCTTCTCTAACTCTTACTAGGTCCAGATCCACCCACCCTCCCACCCTAGCATACAAGCCCCGCCCACCACTATGACCTCAGCAGCCACAGCCCCACCCACAAGACCAGCACCAGTCCTCCTGCTGCAGGGCACCCTATCCTTACTTCCAAGTTTTCTCATAGACTCCTTCTCCATTCAGCCCTGGCCCATCCCCTGACACTCCTTTTTGACTTCTTTCTGGGCCAGCTGTTATGGACCCTTGCCTGCCATCTTTAGATGTCCTCCGGATGAGCCTGGTCCAATAGTGTTCCTAAAGGTTAAAGCATCCTGCTGCACTGCTCTCACAGACTGCCTGTTTGCAGAAGACCAAGCCTTTAATCCCAGCATTCAGGAGACAGAGGCAGGCTGAGAACTGTGAGTTCCAGGCCAGCCTGGTCTACAGAGCAAGTCCAGGACAGCCAAGGCTACACAGAGAAACCCTGTCTCAGAAAAAAAGGAAAGAAAAAAAATAAAAGGGTGAAAGAAAAAAGAAAAAGAAAAGAACTTATGGCTCAGGGGCTGTACAAAGGCACCTGAGTGGATGTTTGTAAACTTCCCTCAACAGTTTTACAGGAGCAGCAGGCACAGGCCTGACCAATGGTACTCTGGAGTGCTGTGCATCCCCTCACCTGGGGTGGGGGTCTTTCAGCCTGACCCTGGATGCATGGCCAGGACACTGTGAGGTGGAGGCCTATGCTGCCTGGTGACCACAGGGCTGAACCCGCCCAGGGACCCTAATACTGAAAGCATTGGAATCCACACGAAGGGACTAAAATAAGGAAACTCTGGAGCAGAGTTTGTGCCCTTTGCCCTCCTGTGGCTGTGGTCTCCCTCCTGGAGGGTGTTAATCAGTGCTGGGCCTGCCCCACCTCCTGCCACCCACTCTTCCTCCTTCCTCCTGAGTGTGGAGCCAGCCAGGTGGCAAGCTCTGTGCTGCTCCTCCTGGGCCCTCCCCTTCTTGCCATTAGGCTGTGAGCTCAGTGAGGAGGCCCAGGTCACATGCCCTGTGTGTCCTGAAACTCCACTGACATTGATGCTCTGCTGCTTCTCAACAACATGCCCAGCAGTGGGCTTTTGCTTAAGGACAGGCCTTGCAAACCTGGGGTTTGGTGCTCTTGTGCCTGTCTGTGAGGTTGAGAGTCTGGGGTCAGGGAGGGTAAGTGGCACTCACTGGATAGGATGGAGGCTTCTAGAGAAAGGTCCCTACAAGGTCGTGCCAAAAGAAGTGGCCATGCCTGAGGGAACACAGAGGAGGGAGTGTCCCCCTTTCCCTATTCAGATGTCACCACTGTGTGAGTTGACATCAGCATAGAGACAGTCAATCCTCTGCTTGTCCTGCTTGCTGACTCACTCTGAGGTCACTGCCTCCAGTACCAACCCTAACTTCAGCTGAGAAGCACCTACAGAAGAGACCATGCTGCCCCTTTTGGTCAACAAAGTCTGGACTGTTAGGTCCAAAGACATCTAGCTCCCCTTTACCAAAAGGAACCACTTCCCTTCTGTCAGGCAAAATGGGCAGAAAGCTCTGTCTGATGCCTATGAGCACCACAAACCTCGTGCAGGCTTCCTGGCTATTTCAGTATAACAAATGTCTGTTTAAAAATCAGTGAGTTGCGATTAACAAAAAAACCATACAGGAAGGATTACTAAGTATAGTTTCTGGGATCTCAGTGAATGACCTACTTTGTGATAATCAAATTTTATCTGGGTAAAGCAACCTTTATTTTCCTTTATAGATAGGGTTTCTTTCTCTTCTCTTCTCTTCTCCTCTCCTATCCTCTCTTCTCTCTCCCTCTCTCTCTCTCTCTCTCTCTCTCTCTCTCTCTCTCTCTCTCTCTCTCTCCTTTCTCTTCCTTCCTTCCTCCCTTTCTTTTTTCCCAAGATAAGGTTCCTGTGTGTAAACTTGTATGTCCTAGACTCACATTTTAAACCTGGCTGGCCTTGAACTCACCTAGATCTGCCTGCCTGTGCCTCCCTTAGTCGTGAGATCACAGGCTTGCACCATGACACTTGGCCCTAAAATCTCTTTTTACTGTTACACAAAAAAGTTGTCACTGCCTTTAATCCCAGCACTCACTCAGGGGACGCCAAAGCAGGGGGAACTTTGTGAGGCCATGCTGGCCTGGTCTACAGAGTGAGTTCTAGGACAACCAGGCCTAAAACATAGAAACTCTGTCTCGAAATAAGAAAAGTCATCTTTTGCGAGTCAATTTCCACACACCCAAAGTTCCTATCTGATCTAGGGGCTATGTGGAAAGAGCCATCACCTCAGGCATATGAGACTTCCTGGGTTGCCAGACAGGTCAGAGCACTGGGTTTATGCAAAGGCTCAGAGAAACCTTCAAGACAATAACACAAAGACTCTGAGATAATGATCACTGACCAAAGGCAGCTTCACAGCTTAGCTGCTGTCACTCCAGATTCAGGCTAGATACAATGGGTCTGCTAAAATTCTGCTGCACACTAGCCCTTTTGTTCTGACCCCAATTCCTAGAAAGTAGGTCCCCAGGAGCCCTGACCCAGAGATACATGGCCGGAAATATACAGGCTCGCCCCACCTAATTATTATGATGTGAGTAACTGCATTCTGGCTCCTCTTACTTGTCCAGAAGAGCGAGAAGGGCAGTTCTCACAGGGAAGAGAAATGTGTACTTCACTCTGGTCTGCCTTGGGCTGCTAACCAGGGCCATGGGAGGTCCTTCTCTCTGGGTCCAAAACTACAGGAAGCAGCATGCATCTAGGCAGACAATGTTTGCACAAGTGGCTTTGTCCTTAGGACAAACATGCAGGATGCAGCAGAAGAAAATGCAGAAGTGTACCCACAGATACCATTGCACGTAAAGCGTTGGGGAAAATGAACCCCACTGGCCTTCTTATCTGAGCTGCCTATTGGATGGGTGTAAGATCCTCAGAGGGCAGTCTCTCTGTCAGGTCCCAG
Organism: Acomys russatus; assembly: GCF_903995435.1. NCBI lineage: Eukaryota > Metazoa > Chordata > Mammalia > Rodentia > Muridae > Acomys > Acomys russatus. Next base: position 37,682 of record NW_026131801.1, on the reverse strand, counting down.
GTGCTCAATGAGAAGGATCCAGGTTTCCTGTGAACCTGGTGACAGTCCTGACCATGGATCCCAGCAGGTGAATCCCAGTGGCCCTGTTCTCACACAAGCAGCAGGCTTGGTGTACAGCATGGATGGAATGGAATACAAACCTTTGTGGGTCTCTATCATTGGGTCCGTAGCTTCTCATCATCAGGCTGTGTTTGCTGTGCCCAGAACTCTCAGCATCTTACGTGGCTGTGTGGAGCTGGAAGCTCATTCGGTACTCACCAGGCTGCAGCTGAAGCACCAGATCCAAGTTTCAGACCCCAAAGCCCATACTAGATGCCCATACCTAGGAGAGAGAGTAGGAGGATATATTCCAAAATGGACTTCTCTTCTCATGGGGAGGACGGTGTGACCACTGTGGGCTCAGAGGAGCCAGGGTGGAATGGTGCTGAGAAGGCAGCTAAGTAAAGGCTCTGTCACCTCACTCTCACAGTGAGACTCTAAAGGCAAGGCAACATTGAGCCACCATTGGCTTGCAGAAGATGGCCCACTTCAAGTTGTTCCCAGACCCATCCAGACTGCCATGTCCTCATGAAGGGGATGGCAAATAGGACCTCCCTCATGCTGTGCCCCCCCCCCCCGACCTTCCTGACATGGCCCTAAGTATCTCAGTGCTTAGGGAAAGGGAGAACTGCGAGGCATTGCCCTCTGTTCTAAGGATCTCCTGCTGTAGTGTGGAGTGCACAGATAAACAGCACTTAGTATCTGTGCCCCCCCACACACATCATATGTGTTTCCTCATGTTGTTATTTCAGCCCAGACCCATGTAGTGTATGAACACCATCCAGGAGACAAGGTGCCAAGTCCAGGGCCAGGCACTGAGTAGACACTGATGCCCTGGCAAATGTGTGATGAACAGGGAAAGCCCCCAGTCCTTCTGCAGTGCAAGAGCTCTGTGGAGAGGTTTCCCCAGCAATTAAGGCTGGCTCCCACCCAGCTATTTCTTATCTTACAAATCTTAGATATAATTCTAATTCCTTGAGGTTGATCTCCTCATTGAACCCCATCCTATTATAATGTCTGTGAAAAAAAAAAAAAAACGAAAAGAAAGAAAAGAAAAAAAAAGACTCAACTAGACCTTTGGCCATTAGCCACAGCTCTGGACCTTGTGATCATCTATGGGACTTTTAGAGAGGAAAAACAACAGTAACATGTTTAGAATCAGTGCTTAGGTTAGCCCTTCACATATATTATTTACTCAGAAGGTCCCTCTGCTCCAAAAAGTAGGGAATGTTTCCAAATTATTTGTATCAGCTCTTTCTCTCTAATTGTATAGATTTCCCACCCGAACTAGCCAAAGATACATTGTACAACTTACAGCATTTAATCTGCTTTACAACCCTCCACCTCCATTCAGTATTATGATTAGAACAGGCGTATTCATCATTCTTTTCACAATGCTAGAAGGTATTTGTTGGTTGGAGGACATAAACGTCTCTTGGATATTCAGACACCGATAAACTCATCTGGACTTTACAGTATGTGTGTGTGTATATATATATATAATTAAAAAGGAGAGAATTTCTGACGCCTGGACTGATCAACCGAGGCTTTCACTGAGGCCCTGACTTATGGACAAGGCACCATATCCTTCTTCTCAACATTACCATCTTGTTTGGCAGAGCCAGTAATAGTCTGGGGCCAGGCCTTGGGAGCTTTCCCCCTAGAAGCACTGGTGTATGGGGAAGGAAGGAATGTAGCTCAGTCTAAAACTAGAATTATGCCTAGTAGAGCTGGTAATGGCCTGGAGACTGGGCTGGTTCTTTCTCCTGCTGCTTCCTGCTCCTGGTGCTACCCTTGCTGGTTTGTCACGTGGTCATGAGAAAAGAAGTGATAAGGAGATTTGGGAAGCCAGGTGCTGTGGTGCAGGCCTGTAATCCCAGCACTCAGGGAGGAAGAGACAAGCAGAACCCTGTGAATTAGAAGGAGTCCAGCACAGCCAAGGTTACACATAGAAATCCTGTCTTAAAAAACCAACTCACCAAACAAAATAATAGTAAGAAGAAGATGAAGGATGAGGATGAGGAGGAGGAGGAGCAGGAGGAGAAAGAGGAAGAGGAGGAGGAGAGAGGGATGAGCAAGGCTCAGGATCCAAAGCTCCTCAGATCCTCAGGGGTTGAGGCATCCCTTCCTAGCAGCAGCAACAGCTGGAGAGGGAGCCCAAAGAACATTTTTGGGCAGGAATGCTGGAAGACCTTTCTTCGCCAGTTCTGCTCTGGAGAAGACTGGTAACTTCCAAAGCTTTTCTTTGTCTCCCATTTTTGTGAAGAGAACCTCTTCCTATCTCCACACCCCATTAACAATGTGCTTCAAGCTCCTCATTTAGCAGACAGTGTTGTTTACTAAACGGTACAAGACTTTGACAATGTACTCCCGTTTGTCCCTTTAGATGTCTGAAGACAGGCAGTCAGGGAGGCAGAGGAGAAGCCAGTTTATGTCACATACATGTGTCACCACCTTACACATGAGTCATTTCTCTTTACTGGGGCCCTGCCGCAACACAGCACACCTTTTGCCAGCCACTTCTGCCATTTTCTGCATCACAAAAAAAGACCAGTAGAATGTTGTGTGGTCACTATACCTGCGTTTCAAATTGGCCAGCCCAATCCATTTTGTTTTAGATCTATGGCTACTTCAACTTTCAGAGGGACAAGCCAGAGCTCCTGGGGAATACTGTCAGGAGCAAATCGACTAATGTGGCTGTAGTGAGCGAGGCACAATCTCCATTCACAAGTGTGGGGCCACATCCAGAAATGGATGAGGCTTTTACCTACCAGATGTTCCTCTCGGTTACATAAGGCCAGGAAAGATGGCATGAAGTCCCAATAGAGGGTTCCCAACAAACAGACACCTGCAGGCAACATTTGCACAGGGCCTTCTAGTACACTGAAAAAGAGCAACATCCCTGTAAGTTAAGTGCCCCTGACACCTGGCCACCTCAGGAGACAAGTGGCCTGAGCAGAGAGAGCACATCTGATCATGGGACAGTTTCTCTAATAGCTACTCGAAGATCGAAGGGGTGTTGGACCCTTGAGTCTACTCGGGTAGGGGGTCATCGCGAGAGACCACTGGAGGACCACAGTGTTGATTTAAAAGCACAAGGTTTATTGTTGATGCCTGTCCGGGGGTCTCAGCACTCACTCGGGAGGGAGGCACACCAAGTTACTGTTACAGGCCATTTTTAAAGGCTAAAACCGCAATGGTTAGGAGGGGCTGCGTGCCCTATGTTAGGATTGGCTCTGGTGGTCACTAAGGGTGCTTGTCTAAATGTTATTGGCTATTGCAGGGGTCGTTGGTCTTGGGGGCTATTTTTGGCAGGGAGGGGTGTTGGGGAGTTTTCAGAGAATTTCCAGATGATACTTTTCTGAAAATTGTTTACCTTAGTTGAAATTGTTTATCTCAGTTGGCCACTTTGATCTTAGAAACTGCAACTGGCCTTCAATTCTTTCTGGTCACTTTTCCGAGTTTGACTGGGTCACGTTCCCAGACTTAGGCTGTGAGAGAGCCTTACAATCCCCCCTTGAGTTTTTGACTGGCCATAATCTTAATAAGTGTTTCCAGTTTTTATAATAGAATGTGAAAGCCCCCCTGCCCCGCATTTGGCCACTATGTCTCTTGTTTGGTGTGAGTCAGGGCAGACTTAAGAAGACAGACGTCATAATAAGCTTTTTTTTTTTTCATAGTGTCACATATCTCCCAGGGGTCAAGACTTAACCTCTTTTTAGGAGACTTTTTGGTGGGAGCCTCATTGAGGTTTGAGTGTTTTTCGATATTTTAATTAGCAGGAGTTTTTATAGCCAATTTACATAAGTCAGGGTATAGTGTAGGCCACCAGGTCTATAAGGGGGCTATGGACGAAGTCTCTCATATGGGCTCTCCAATATGGGAGAGCACTTGCCAAGTTAACTTTATGGGCTGGTGGGGATTTGAGGGAGAGTCATAGCCAAAACAAGGTACAAGGGTGAGAAGCAGAATTTTTATAGTCAATCCCGTAATCAGGTTGACCTTGGCTAGTATTATATAAGTCTTATCTTGAGTGGATCTTGGGAGCGATGGAGCTGTCATCGTGGTGTCTCTGAGGTGGAGTCAAGAGTCGCTGGTGCAGCTTTGGCGTGAGAGGCGTGAACCTAGGCAGCTATTTTGTGGACTTTGAGAGCGGTGGGTGTGGTGAGCAGGACGATGTAAGGCCCCTTTTATCGAGGTTCGAGTCCTTGAGACTGGTATGGAGGGATGTAGACAGAGTCATCAACGTGGAAGGGATGTCCCGCTGTCTGAGAGTGGCCAGGTTTGTAAAGTTTGGCCAGTGGGGCCCAAACCTGGGCTTGAACAGCCTGGAGTCTTTTAAGGCGGGCCTGGGAGACGAAGGCCGGCCCGTTATTTGACCCAATTACCTTGGGAAGTCTAAACCGAGGAAAGATGTCTTTAGGATGGCCTTGGTCACTGTTGGTGCTGTTTTTTGCTGGGTGGGGAAAGTTTTTATTTATCTTGAAAAAGTGTCTATAAAAACTAATAAGTATCCATAACCCGCAGCTGGGGGCTTTACCTCGGTAAAATTCACTTTCTAGTAAGTTCTTGGTCTGTCTCTACAGACTCTGGTCCCTTCTGGGGCTTGGTTCTTGCCAGCATTGACTTGTTGACAAGCCTGACAAGTAGTTACAGTTTTATCAACCAGGACAGCAGCTCTAGGGATGATGAATTCTGTCTTATCTAGGATCTGTCCAAGATTTTTTGATCTTAGGTGGGTCTAGTTATGTATTTGTTAGACCATGGCAGCTGCATTGAGAGCTGGCAAAATAGTTTACCGTCTTTTTGTCTAATTTTTGGAAACTGGGTCAAATATAGATCTTAGGGCTTGGGTCTGGGCCTGGTTTTCGTAAGAGTAGTTATAAGCCTTAGGCTGAGGGTTTTTTTTTGTTTTTTTGTTTTTTTGTGTTTTTGGTTTTTTTTAGCCCTGATAGACAACACCAGGAGTCCGGACTTGGCTATTTGTTTTGCCACTTGATCCGCCCGTTGGTTGCACATGGCCACAGGATTTTGGGTTTTTTTGTTTTTTTTTTTTTTTTTTTCTTTTGATGTCCTGGACAGTGTATGATGGCCACCTGTTTTGGCAGAAATAGAGTTTTGAGGAGAGCTTTAATTTCAGGCTTATTTTTAATTTTCTTGTTTTTTGAGGTCAGAAGTCTTTTTTGTTCATAAATATTTTTATGGACATGAGCAGTGGCAAATGCATATCGGCTATCAGTGTAAATATTACCTCTCTTGTCTTTGAAAACTTTTAATGTCTTGGTTACAGCGACAAGTTCTGCCCTTTGGGCCGAGGTCCTTTGAGGAAGGGCCTGTGTCTAGATGACTTTCTGTCTATTTACCACAGCTGCCCCAGGCCTTCTGGTACCTGAATCTAGGAAGCTGCTGTCATCAGTATACCAAGTATGATCAGCCTCTGGGATAGGACAATCTTGTAGGTCTTCTCGTGTACCATGTGTCTCTGCCATTACCTGGTGACAGTCATGTGGAGTCTCTTGTGCCTGTCTGGGGCTGGCAACAAGGTAGCTGGGTTGAGAGTCGCTCTTGTCTGTAGAGTTGTGTCTTTTTAGCTGGGGCCCATTTCTATATTGTAAGAGAGTTATTTTTGGATGCATGACACGGAAATCAGTCAAATCTTGGTGGAGCATTTTATCAAAAAGAGTAGGTGAGATTTTGAAACCTTGGGGAAGGCGTGTCCAGGTAACTTGCACCGAGAGCCCCAGCTCAGGGTCCTTCCATTTAAAGGCAAAGTATGGTCGGCTCTGAGGGGGCCAAAGGCAAGCTAAAGAAAGCGTCCTTTAAATCTAAGACAGATACCAGGTAAAATCTGGCCTCAAGGTACTTAGAAGATTAGGTTAGGCACCGTGGGATGGATGTCTACCACCCTTTTGTTTACTTCTCAGAGGTCCTGCACTGGTCTATAGTCTTGTGTTCCTGGTTTCTTGACAGGCAGGAGTGGAGTATTCTAGGGAGAGTAACAAGGTCTTAGGACCCCTAATTGTAAGAATCGATTAATATGCTGCTCGATGTCTATTCGAGCCTCTTGGCTCATAGGATATTGTTTTACAGAGACCGGTACAGCCGTGGGTTTGAGAGTCACAATAATAGGAGGCCGAGTATGGGCCAGTCCTAGCCCTCCGGTCTCTGCCCAAGCTTGGGGAAATTGCTGGATCCAGGGGCTGTCTTTAGGAAGGGGGTCATTGGGGCTAGTCTGAAATAGCTGGTATTTATCCTGCAATTTGAGGGCGAGGACCTGTATAGGTGCTCTCCCGGAGCCTAATACTGTTGCCCCTTCCCCTGAGAAATGGATTTGAACCCCCAACTTGGTTAACAGATCTCTCCCTAATAGAGGATAAGGACACTCTGGAATTACTAAAAAGGACTGAGTCACAGTACCTGTACCAAGGTTAACAGTCTGTTTGTTGTGCCATTGGTGTAGTTTGCCACCAGTTGCTTCTGGTACCCAGGATGTCTTTGAAGACATTGGTCCCGATGGCTGGGTTAGCACAGAAAGTTGAGTGCCTGTATCTACCAGGAAAGTTGTGTGTTGCCCCTCAACAGTAAGAGTTAGCCTGGGCTGCAGGGGGGTGGGGGGGCTCCAGAGCCCTGACTTGCCTAGTGACTGTCTTTACCCAAGGCCAGGCCCGGAACAGGTTTTTTCCGATCTTTGGGACGCTTAGGGCAGTCTCTTAACCAGTGTCCATGTTTTTTTGCAGTAAGCACATTGATCCTTATCCACACGGGGCCGCCTTCGTTCTCCCCCCTCTCTTGCCTGTTGTCTATATTTAGTAGGTTCTGTCACAACAGCGGCCAAGATCCTACTCAAATGCCTATCTCGCTTATGATCTCTGTGATCCTCCGGTTTCTCCTGTTCCCTTGCTAGCCTAGCTTCCTTTTCCTCTGGGGTTTTTCTCTTGTTATACACCCTCTCTGCTTCTCTGACCAAATCCTGCAATCCATATGTCTGAATGCCATCTAGTCGCTGTAGTTTCCCTTTTATATCCGGAGCTGACTGATCTATAAAAGACATGGCCACTGTTGCCTTATGTTCTGGAGCCTCAGGGTTAAACGGAGTATACATGCGAAACCCTTCCAGCAATCTTTCCATAAAGGCAGCAGGGCTTTCTTCCTTTCCCTGAGTAATAGTTCTTACCTTGGCCAAATTGGTGGGGCGCTTTCCAGCTCTCTTGAGACCTGTCAATAGAGCCTGGAGATAGATACAGAGACTTTTCTTACCTGCAGCCATCTCAAAATCCCAATCTGGGCGTGTCAAGGGAAATCCTTCATCTATCTCCTTAGGGAGCTGGGTGGGTGCCCCGTTTGGTCCGGGCACATTTTTCCTTGCTTCTAGGGGGACTCTCTGTTTTTTCTCTATGGTGAGGACAGCCTGTAGAAGCTGTTGACAGTCATCCCAGGTGGGTTGATGAGTTAAAAGGATCAATAAGGGAAGTTAGGGCCTGGGGGTCTTGTGAAAAGGGAGGATTGTGGGTCTTTCAATTGTATAAATCTGATGCAGGGAATGGCCAGTAATGGATGTCACCACTGATAGTACAAAGAGGAAACAGTGAGGTTTCCTGGCCTGGATTTCGGTCCTGCCGGCTACACAGGCAGGGAGGAGGAGGGGGCAGGGAGGAATCTGAGGAGGGTGGGGGGAAGGTGTAAGAGAAGGAGCTGAAGGGGCTAGAGAGGGCCTGTGGGTAGATGAGGTCGGGAGAGGGGGGTTAGGGTCAGAGGGAGAACTCAAAGTCTAGGGTAAGGTGGAGGAGGCAGGTCTAGTAGTAGGAGATGTTGTTCGTTGTCAGGCAGCAAGGGCTTTGGGCGAACTCCTGGGTGTTCTTCGGGTGTCTCAGGAGTCTCAGAAGCTGCAACTGGGAAGAGAGAAGTTGGCAGGGGGCCCAGGGGGAAAGGCTTGAGCCACTGTGGTGGGTCTCAGACCAGGGATTCCCACGTGATTATATATGGGACCTGATCCGGGTGGCCGATCGGGGTCTTCAAACAACATTTTTAACCTGCAGGATAATAGTAAGGTTAAATGTCCCGTCTCTAGGCCAAGTCAGAGTCAGAGTCAGAGTCAGAGTCAGAGTCAGAGTCAGAGTCAGAGCCAAGGGGGTCGTCACAGTTTGTCTCATGTCAGTATGGTCGAGAGAGAGGAAGACAGAGAGAGACAAGACAGAGACAAACAGACAAATAAAACCGAAACCTATCAACCGCAGGTCAAAATATTGGCGCCACAGAACAGGACTCAGATCAGATGGCAGAACTTTTCTGCCATTCGGATTCAGATTGAGGAGGCTGATGTTGTCATCACCCCTCTTCCAGAAAACCACGGGAGTGTCCTCTAGGGCGAAGGGGGGAAAGGTCTGGGCACATCTGCTCCCTTTCTCCTCTCAATACAGATTTGCACACTACAGAGGCAAACTGGAAGTGGCTTGCAGACCAGAAAAGCAAGAGCTGACAGAGAGAAAGGGCAGCCCTCAGAAGCTCCAGGCCACCTGCACAGCACAAACAAAAGGAGAGCCTGCAGGAGCTAGGGAAGCTCCTAATTTCCCTGAGGGAGTATAAACAAAGGACAAAGTGAAAGTAACTCTTGGTCTCAGAAGTCAGTCCAGTCAGCTGGGCCTGGGCCATTGAAACCTTGTAACAAATGGGTCGGTGCTCTCAAGGAGACCCCAAATCCCGGAGAGCCCGCACAATGTTGGACCCTTGAGTCTACTCAGGTAGGGGGTCGTCCCTAGAGACCACTCTAGGACCACAGTGTTGATGTAAAAGCACAAAGGAGTCACTGTTACAGGCCATTCTTAAAGGCTAAAACCGCAAAGGCTAGGAGGGGCTGCATGTCCTATGTTAGGATTGGCTCTGGTGGTCACTAAGGGTGCTTGTCTAAATGTTATTGGCTATTGCAGGGGGCTTTGGTCTTGGGGGCTATTTTTGGCAGGGAGGGTTTAGGGGAGTTTTCAGAGAATTTCCAGATGGTACTTTTCTGAAAATTGTTTACCTTAGTTGAAATTGTTTATCTCAATTGGCCACTTTGATCTCAAAAACTAGAACTGGCCTTCAATTTTTTCTGGGTCACTTTTCCAAGCTTGCCTGTGTCATGTTCCCAAACTTATGCTGTGAGAGAGAGAGCCTTACAGGGGCAGTGCCTGCAGCAGGTAGCTCCTCAGCATACCTCAGGTACGCGATGTCTATGTAGAACACTTCCCATTCCATCATGAAAGCTGACCTCTCAACCATCTCCCTAAGAGAGTCAGCTGAGGAGGAAGAGGAGGAGTGAGAGGAAGAGGAGGAAGGGGAGGAAGAGGAGGAAGAGATGGAGGAGCAATAACCAGATAAAACAAGTATAATCTACGCAGTGTTTAAAAACAAAACAAGCTCATGAAATTGCGGTCCACTAAAGACTGGGGAAAAAATCACCATTTTTCTGAAAATGGGCCAGTTTCAGTTCCTAGTACATTAAAACAAATCCCATGGTGCTGAATAAACATCTTAAAGTTGAGCCCAGAGTCTGCTAGCTATGCTAGCAAACCCTTGGGTCAGCCTTACCCTTACATGGAGAGCAGCTGCAGTTTTATGCCCTCAGCAAACTGAGTGCAGAAGGCTATAGCTACTGACCTGGTGGTGTCTCCTCACACTGCTCAGGTGTCTGGAAGTAGGAGATTCCATTCTCCTGGGTGCCTGCCCTCTGCAGATGTTGCCAGGAAGTTTCTGAACAGCAGCCCAAGGTCACAGCCAAGGATTCCTTAGCCCTGTATAAGCACACCTCAAACTACTGCTTGTCTGCTAAGAGATGGACACTACTGTACCCTGGACTGGGAGACCCAGGCATTTCCTCTCAGCGCTTCTAGGTAGGAAATTGCCTGACACATGAGGAAGACAGACACTAGAAACTTTGCAAAAGAACCTGCAAAGGCTTGCTACAAAATATCCTCCACTTAACACATTTTTAATTTTTTATTTTATTTTTGGTTTTTGAGATGAGGTTTCTCTGTGTAACCTTGCTGACCGTGAACTCTCTTTGTAGACCAGGCTGGCCTGGAACTCACAAAGATCTGCTTTCCTTTGTCTCCCAGGTGCTGGGATTGCAGGACTGCGCCATCTCACCTGGCCACCTAATACTTATTCATCAAACTCAAGGAATCAGAACTATATTTAGGATTTGTAAGATTAGAAATAGCTGGGTGGGAGCCAGCCTTCCTTGCTGGGGAACACTCTCCACAGAGCTCTTGCACTGCAGAAGGACTGGGGGCTTTCCCTGGTCATCACACATTTGCCAGGGCATCAGTGTCTACTCAGTGCCTGGCCCTGGCATTGGCACCTGGTCTCCTGTATGCTGTTCATACACTACATGGGTCTGGGCTGAAATAACAACATGAGGAAGCACATATGATGTGGAGGGGCCACATACACTAAGTGCTGTTTATCTGTGCAAACTACATTACAGCAGGAGATCCTTAGCACAGAGGGCAATGCCTAGCAGTTGTCCATTTCCCTAAACACTGAGATACTTGGGGCCATGTCAGGAAGGTCAGGGGGGGCACAGCATGAGGGAGGTCCTATTTGCCATCCCATTCATGAGGGCATGGCAGTCTGGATGAATCTGGGAACAACTTGAAGTGGGCCATGTTCTGCAAGTGAATGGTGGTACAACGTTGCCTTGCCTTTAGAGTCTGCACTGTGACATTGAGCTGATAGGGCCTTTACTTAGCTGCCTTCTCAGCACCATTCCACCCTGGCTCCTCTGAGCCCACAGTGGTCACACCATGCTGCCCAAGAGAGGAAAAGTCCATTTTGGAATATATCCTCCTCCTCTCTCCTAGGTATGGGCATCTAGTATGGGCTTTGGGGTCTGAAACTTGGTTGTGGTGCCTCAGCTGCAGCCTGGTGAGTACCGATTGAGCTTCCAGGTCCTCACAACCTCGTAGGATGCAGAGAGTTGTGGGCACAGCATACACGACCTGATGATGAGAAGCTGCAGAACCATAGACAGAGACCCACAAAGGTTTGTATTCCATTCCATCCATGCCGTACAACAAGCCCGCTGCTTGTGTGAGAACAGGGCTACTGGGATTCACCTGCTGGGATCCATGGTCAGGACTGTCACCAGGTTGACAGGAAACCTGGATCCTTCTCATTGAGCACCTGAGACCTGACAGACAGACTGCACTCTGAGGATTCTGCACCCGTCCAATAGGCAGCTCAGATAAGAAGGCCAATGGGGTTCAGTTTCCCCAACACTTTACCTGCAATGGTATCTGTGGGTACACTTACGCATTTTCTTCTGTTGCATCCAGTATGTTTGTCCTAAAGACAAGGCCACTTGTGCAAACATTGTGTGCCTAGATGCATGCTGCTTCCTGTAGTTTTGGACCCAGAGAGAAGGTCCTCCCATTGCCCTGGTTAGCAGCCCAAGGCGGACCAGAGTGAGGTACTCATTTCTGTTCCCCATGAGACCTGCCCTCCTTGCATTTCTGGACAGTTAAGAGGGGCCAGAATGCAGTTACTCACATCATAATAATTAGATGGGGTAAGCCTGTATATTTCTGGCCATGTGTCTCTGGGTCAGGGCTCCTGGGGGCCTACCTTCCAGGAATTGGGGTCAGAACAAAAGGGCTAGTGCCCAGCAGAATTTTAGCAGACCCATTGTATCTAGTCTGAATCTGGTGTAACAGCAGCTAAGCTGTTAAGCTGCCTTGGGTCAGTGATCATTATCTCAGAGTCTTTGTGTTGTTGTCTTGGAGGTTTCTCTGAGCCTTTGCATAAACCCAGGGCTCTGACCTGTCTGGCAACCCAGGAAGTCTCATATGCCTGAGGTGATGGCTCTTTCCAGATAGCCCCTAGATCAGATAGGAACTTTGGGTGTGTGGAAATTGACTCGCAAAAGATGCTTTTTCATATTTCGAGACAGGGCTTCTATGTTTTAGGCCTGGTTGTCCTAGAACTCACTCTGTAGACCAGGCAGGCCTTGATCTCACAGAGTTCCACCTGCTTTGGCATCCCCTGAGTGAGTGCTGGGATTAAAGGCAGTGACACCTTTTTTGTGTAACAGTAAAAAGAGATTTTAGGGCCAGGTGTCATGGTGCAAGCCTGTGATCTCAGAACTAAGGGAGGCACAGGCAGGCAGATCTAGGTGAGTCCGATGCCAGCCATGTCTAAAACGTGAGTCTAGGACATACAAGTTTACACACAGGAACCTTATCTTGGGGAAAAAGAAAGGAAGGAAGGAAAGAAGAGAAAGGAGAGAGAGAGAGAGAGAGAGAGAGAGAGAGAGAGAAAAGAGAAGAGAAGAGAAGAGAAGAGAAAGAAAGAAACCCTATCTATAAAGGAAAATAAAGATTGCTTTACCCAGGTAAAATTTGATAATCACAAAGTAGGTCATTCAATGAGATCCCAGAAACCATGCTCAGTAATCCTTCCTGTATGGTTTTTTTTTTTAAATCACAACTCACTGATTTTTAAACAGACATTTGTTATACTGAAGTAGCCAGGAAGCCTGCACGAGGTTTGCTGTGCTCATAGGCATCAGACACAGCTATCTGCCCATTTTGCCTGACAGAAGGGAAGCAGTTCCTTTTGGTGAAGGGGAACTAGATGTCTTTGGACCTAACAGTACAGAATGTGTTGACCAAAAGGGGCAGCATGGTCTCTTCTGTAGGTGCTTCTCAGCTGAAGTTAGGGTTGGTACTGGAGGCAGTGGCCTCAGAGTGAATCAGCAGGCAGGACAATCAGAGGACTGACTGTCTCTATGCTGATGTCAACTCACACAGTGGTGACACCTGAATAGGGCAAGGGGACACTCCCTCCTCTGTGTTCCCTCAGGCATGGCCACTTCTTTTGGCACGACCTTGTGGGGACCTTTCTCTAGAAGCCTCCATCCTATGCAGTGAGTGCCACTTCCCCTCCCCGACCCCAGACTCTCAAACTGCACAGACAGGCACAAGAGCACCAAACCCCAGGTTTGCATGGTCTGTCCTTAAGCAAAACCTCACAGCTGGGCATGTTGTTGAGAAGCAGAAGAGTATCAATGTCAGTAGAGTTTCAGGACACACAGGGCATGTGACCTTGGCCTCCTCACTGAGCTCACAGCCTAATGGCAAGAAGGGGAGGGCCCAGGAGGAGCAGCACAAAGCTTGCCACCTGCCTGCCTCCATACTCAGGAGGAAGGAGGAAGAGTGGGTGGCAGGAGGTGGGGCAGGCCCAGCACTGCTTGAGACCCTCAAGGAGGGAAACCACAGCCATAGGACAGCAAAGGGCACAAACTCTGCTTCAGAGTTTCCTGGCTTTCTTCCCTTTGAGTGGAATCCAGTGCTTTCAGTATTAGGATCCCTGGGTCGGCTCAGCCTTGTGAACACCAGGAAGCACAGGCCTCCAGCTCACAGTGTCCTGGCCATGCATCCAGGTTCAGACCGAAAGACCCCCACCCCAGGTGAGGGGATGCACAGCACTCCAGAGTACCATTGGTCAGGCATGTCCCAGCTGCTCCTGTAAAACGGTTGAGGGAAGTTTACAAACATTCACTCATGTGCCTTTCTCCAGCCTCTGACACATCCTTTCTTTTCTTTTCTTTCCTTTTCTTTTTCTTTTTCTTTTTTTTTTTTTTTCGAAACAGGGTTTCTCTGTGTAGCCTTGTTTGAACCCTGGACACACCTCCAATGTGCTGACACAGCAGGTGCAGGGAAGTGGCCTGGAGTCTCCACTGAGAGGGTTGTTTTTATAGGTTTTAGACAAAGAAATGGGTTCTACAGTATAAGATTGTATGACACCTGGGCAGAAAAGCTGCAAGCAGAGAGTTACAAGACTTAGAGTTTCATGGTTGGGTAATAGGTGTAGGGCAAGTGGGCCTTATAGAAAAGATTGGCTGAAGCAGTCATGGTGGCATTAGGAACGTTGACCTGGCCTGTCCTAATTGGTTGTTGCTATGTGCCAGACCACCTTCTGCTCAGCTTGACCAGCAGAGAGTATATTTGGACTTTCCCAAGGTGAGCTGATTGTGTTGCCAGGGAATATTTTTTCTGTTTAGGATAGTTTGTGCTTAGTCTGGAATCTGGGTTCAGCCCTTGGCTAGGTTGAACACAAAATGGAGTTTCTTTTGCAAAATGGAGTTTTTTTCCAAAAGGGAGCTTGTTTGCTCCTTACAAACAAGATAGTTTAGACTGACGGTTTTATTTTACATTTTCACCCATTTGTGTGTGTCCGCAGATGTAGGCAGATACCCTGAAAAGCTTATTCAGTATTTGTCATATGAGCCATTCAGTTGTAGAATAATATTATTATCCATATCCTAGATGGCATTAAACAGGAAACTATAAAAACCCAACATCTACAGGAACTCAGAAAGTGCTAACAGCAGGTTGTTTCAGTTTTCTTTAGGGATTTTTTAACGATATTCAATAAGACTACAAATCCTGGGTCAGAGACTCTGAGTTCAATTTCCAACAACTAACCATGTGGTTCACAAGCATCTATAGAGAGATCTGGTGCCCTCTTCTGGCGTGCAGGGGCACATGACGTCTAAATAACAAATACATCTTTAAAATTTTTTTCTTTAAGATCCTGACCTACAGCTTATATATTAGCCCTCTGATGTCACATAATGTCTTTCTTTGGGCTGTTTAGCTTTGTTTTCTATATTTGTCCTAGTGTCAGATGGTCTCCTGACCCGGGACAGGTATGCTGGAGGATATTTTAAAACAAGCATGCTTGGGTTGGGAGATGGGGTGTCTAATCCAACTCCAGAGCCAGCTCTTTAATAGACTAGTACAGCATAAAGCAATAGAATGTCAACCAAAATTAATGAAAAGAGATGGGGAAGAATATGCCATTCTCACCAAAGGAAAAGCCTACCCAGAGGGCATTCCAATTCAGATCATCTTTGAACAATGTACAAGAGCACCCAAATTTATTTTTTAAAAAAATGAACTAAAACCAGAACAAAGCTGCTACTAAAGTTAAAAGCATTGAATAGTGCAGACACCTCAATTGTGGGAGAATTCAGTTCCCCACTCTAACCAATGGACAAATCACTGAGGCAGAAACAAAATAGACAAATAATGAAACCAACAGATGGAATGAATCCAATGGACCCAATGGTTATCTACAGAACTTTTTACCCAAGCACAAAGGAATAATCTCTCTTCTTTGTGCCTGGTGGAACCTTCTCGAAAATTGGTAGTATATAATCGGTCACAAAGCAAACCGTAACTATACAAAAAATTGAATTTACCCATTGTACTTTCTCAGATCACCATGGGTTAAAATGAATCTCAACAACAGAAACAACAAAAACCCTACACAATCATGGAAAATGAGCAACTCCCTACTCAGTGACAACTGTGCCAGGGAAGAAATGAAAAAGAAATTAAAGACTGTCTAAAATTCAATGAAAATGAAGGCACAACACACCCAATCTAATGTAACACAATGAAAGCAGTACCAAGAGGAAAGTTTGTAGCACTAAGGGTCTTCATATAAAATTTGGGACATTCCAAACTAGCCACTTAACAGCTCCTCTGGAAGCTTTTACAGCAAAAGAGGCTAACACACCCAAGAGGAGTAGATGGCTGCAAATAATCAAACTTAAGCTGAAATCAACAAACTAGAAACAGAGGACAAGACTAAGAATGAATGGAATCAAGCGGCAATTCTTTAAGAAAGTTACCAAGATAGACAAAAGACACACACTTAGCCAAAATAACTAAAAGGCAAAGAGAAAATATCCAAATCAACAAAATCAGAAAGGAAAAACAGAACAAAACAACAGACACTGGGGGAAAAAACATAGACACATTACATCTTACATCAAAAAACCATAGTCAACAAAATTGGAAAATCTAAATCAAATGGACAATTATCATGGGAGATTCCATTTATGAAAACTAAATCAAGATGAGGAAAACAGATAAACATCTTCATAACCCCTAAAAAGAGAAGCAGTCATTGAATGTCTCCCAACAAGGGAAGAAGGGGGAAAGCCTCAGGGCCAGATGATTTTAGCTCAGAATTTTACCAGACTTTCAAAGAAGAGCTAATACCAATACTCTTCAAACTATTGCACAGAAGGAACATTGCAAAACTCACTCTATGGGGCCACAGTCATACTGGTCCCTAGAACACACAAAGGCCCATCAAAGAAAAAGAATTTCAGGCCAATATCCCTTATGAACACTGATGAAAAAAATACTCACAAACCGAATCCAAGAACACATCAAAGATATCATTCGCCATGACCAAGTTAGACTCCATCCTGGGAATGCAGAGGAGGTTCAACATATAAAAATCCATCAACGTAATCCATCATATAAACAAACGGAAAGAAAAACAAAACATGATAATCTCGTTAGATCCTAAAAACCATGTGACAAAATCCAACACCACTTCATGATAAAGGCCTTGGAGAGATCAGGGATAAAAGTTCTGATAAGCTGGAGCACTGACTCCTTACTAATCATTCCCAAGACCAAGATTTTAATTTCCCTTTGGTGGTATTCTGAATATAGACCTGAGGGTGCCTCTCATCATGCTAGAAACAAGTCTGTCCAATCTGTATACCAAGTCTTCTGGACTGAGAAAAGAATGTCCATGCTTTTACTGGGTCTAAAGGCATAAGCCTACGCCAGCTGTCTTATAGACACAACTTTAACTTTTGTCCCTAGTCTGTATTTGTCTCAGCAGGTTTTTACCTGGCTAACAGACTCCATCCAGAGCTGCTGAGAGCTGGACCTGGTGGAAGTTGATGTAAACCAGTCTCCCAGATGTGACTACTCCCTGTCTCCTCAACTGGATCAGCTAAACAGATGCTTTGGTAAGTGCCCCATTACCTAGCCTTTGACTAGCTTTTCAGCCTTTCTAGGCCCCAATAACAGTGCCCCTAATATCACCAGGAAAAAAAGTGACAGAAGAGAATGACTTTACCCATTGTCCCACTTTATAGGCTGAAATGCTAAGTCAAGGGCAACTCTCTGGCAGGAGGGATAAATGGCCACAAGGAAAAAAAGCTCTTAGTTCTGTTTAACCCAGTCGTGCTTTGTGCCCAACTCATATCAAGCAAAAAGTGGGTGCCATCCAGATAATGGTCATGAGAGCACAGTACCTGGCCCTACAACAGGCCAAGTCAGAGGAATACCTGGCCCTACACCAGGCCAACTCAGCGAATAAGTTTCAGGGATACCCTTGATTGGGTCTTCTGTGGACCTGTCAATGGGAGTGAATGAGAGACCTGAAGAACTAAAATTGGATTTCAGGGTCACCAGGACAAAGGTTAAGAAATAGGCCTAAAGGGGAGACCAGGCATGATAAGGCATTTCTGACCAGCTAAGGGACAAAGAAGCAGTCTGGCTGCAGGAGGGCAGGGAGCATCCTGGAATCCTGTGTTTGGACAATGAAACTCTTGTCAGTTTTCAGTTTGAATCTTGACACACTGACCTTTCCTCAGATGAGCTGGGTCATATTGCTCAACTTCATCCAGGAAAGAGGGCCTGGGGCTCAGACTGAGAGCCCTGCCCAAGGCTGTTTGTGTAATAGCAGTCCTGGGAAGGCTTTTGTGATTCCCTGCCTGTGTGCTGGCCTGGAGTTTCCTTAAATAGTCCTTGGACTTCTCACCTGGATGTGTCCAGACTGGGAACTCACAAGCCTCACAGATGTCTCCAGCTCAGGTCAAGTTCCTCCCCTCCATGAGATCCTAAACCCTCTCAGGAGAAGTGAGCTGGTGCTGTCATCTATCGACCATGGGGGATGGGGGGGACCAATTTTGTGTGACATGCACATGACCCAGCTATGTTCATTTAAAATAGGGTTTTTTGAAGTACACCTGATGTGCATTCATCTTAACAGTTCCTCTTGATGTTTTACCTTTCCACCAGAATGAATCTGGCCAAAGACTCCCCAGCCCCACCTTTCCTCCTGAGGTCCTTTAAGTAAGAAAGACCCTTAGTGCTTTGCGGGGTGGACACAGGGACATACCTGAACTGTGCCATCTCATTTTTCTTAGCTTCAGATAGCCACAGTCCTTGGGGGAAGGTCCAAACTTTGAATCCCTTTTACCCTACAAAGATGGCCCCAACTGCAGATATGATTCAAATCCTAGGTACTAGTCATCACCACCCAGAGATACCTCACTCACCCTAACTCAAGATGCCTAAGAGAGGCCATCCACAGCAGCTTCTCCTTTGAGCTCCACAGGAAACAGACTGTGGGTATAACAGTATTGTTTTTTAAATTATCTTTATTGCCTATAGATCCTGCTGGCAATCAATCAAGACACAGACACCTGTTATATTTTAAAATGGCCTTAGTCAACCTGTCACAGGGCAGATATCAATCCTCTAAACTACCTCCCATGGTGGGGCAGACATGGGATCCCTGCCTCAATCCCATGCCATCTGCTTCCAATAACTTCTATCAAGCTACCTCACATCCATAACGCCAAATTCTTCCTACTGTTCTTCATCTGGGCCTGCCTGGTCTACAGAGTGAGTTCCAGGACAACCAGGCCTAAAACATAGAAATCCTGTCTCGAAGTAAGAAAAGCAAGTTTTGCGAGTCAACTTCCACACACCCAAAGTTTCTATCTGATCTAGGGGCTATCTGGAAAGAGCCATCACCTCAGGCATATGAGGCTTCCTGGGTTGCCAGACAGGTCAGAGCACTGGGTTTATGCAAAGGCTCTGAGAAACCTTCAAGGCAATAACACAAAGACTCTGAGATAATGATCACTGACCAAAGGCAGCTTCCCAGCTTGGCTGCTGTCACTCCAGATTCAGGCTAGATACAATGGGTCTGCGAAAATTCTGCTGCACACTAGACCTTTTGTTCTAACCCCAATTCCTAGAAGGTAGGTGCCCAGGAGTTCTGACTCAGTGATACATGGCCAGAAATGTACAGCATTGCCCCATCTAATTGTTATGATGTGACAAACTGCTTTCTGGCTCCTCTTAGCTGTCCAGAAGAGCGAGGAGGGCAGGTCTCACTGGGAACAGAAATGAGTACCTCAGGCTGGTCCAGCTTGGGGCTGCTAACCAGGGCAATGGGAGTTTCTTTGTCTCTGGGTGAAGGACCCCAGGAAGCAGCATTCGTCTAGGCAGATAATCAGTTGGCACAAGTGGCCTTTCCTTACGACAAGCATGCAGGATGCAACAGAAGAAAATGCACAAGTGTACCCACAGATACCGTTGCAGGTAAAGCGTTGGGGAAACTGAACCCCACTGGTCTTCTTTCTGAGCTGCCTATTGGACGGGTGTAGGATCCTCAGAGAGCAGTCTGTCTGTCAGGTCCCAGGTGCTCAATGAGAAGGCTCCAGGTTTCCTGTGAACCTGGTGACAGTCCTGACCATGGATCCCAGCAGGTGAATCCCAGTGTTAAGTGGAGGACATTTTGAAGCAAGCATTTGCAGGTTCCTTTGCAATGTCCTAGCATCTGTCTTCCTCATGTGTCAGGCAATGTCCTACCCTGAGGCCCTGAGAGGAAAGGCCTGTGTCTCCGTGGCCAGGGTACAGTAGTGTCCGTCTCTTAGCAGACAGGCAGTAGTTTGAGGTGTGCTTATACAGGGCTAAGGGATGCTTGGCTATGACCCTTGGCTGCTGCTCAGAAACCTCCTGGCAATATCTGAAGAGGGCAGGGACACAGGAGAATGGAATCTTCTGCTTCTAGATTCCTGAGTATTGTGAGCAGACAGCACCAGGTCAGTAGTTATAGCCTTATGCACCCAGTTTTTTGAGGGCATAAAACTGCGGCTGCTGTCCACGGAAGGGCAAGGCTGACCCAAGGGTGTGGAAGCCTGGGCCTCCGGAATAGTGCCAAGGGTTACCTAGCATAGCACTCAGCCTCTGGGCTCAACTTTAAGATGTTTATTCAGCACCATGAGGTTTGTTTTCATGTAGTAAGAACTGAAAGTGGCCCAATTTCAGAAAAATGGTGAGTTTTTCCCAGTCTTTAGTGGACCTGATTTCATGAGCTTGTTTTGTTTTTGAACAGTGCGCAGATTATACTTTTGTTATCTGCATATTTCTTCTCCTTCTCCATCTCTTCCTCCCCCTCCTCCTCTTCCTCCTCAGCTCTTCTTAGGGATATGGTTGAGAGGTCAGCTTTCATGATGGAATGTCAAGTGTTCTACATGATTTTCCAGTCTTCTCCAGAGCAGAGCTGGCATAGAAAGGTCTTCCAGCTTTCCCTCTCAAAAATCTTCCGTGGGCTCCTTCTCCAGCTGCTGCTGCTGCTAGGAAGGGATGCCTCAACCCCTGAGGACCTGAGGAGCCCTGGATCCCGAGTATTGCTCATCCCTCTCTCCTCCTCCTCAGCGGCCTTCTTCTTCTCCTCCTTCATCTTCTTCTTACTATTATTTTGTTTGTTCAGTTGGTTTTTCAAGACAGGATTTCTCTGTGTAGCCTTGGCTGTCTGGGCGTCCCTCAAATTCACAGAGATCTGCTTGTTTCTGCCTCCCAGAGTGCTGGGATTACAGGCCTGCACCACAGCACCTGGCTTCCAAAATCTCTTTATGACTTCTTTTCTCATGACCACGTGACAAACCAGCAACAGTAGCAGCAAGACCAGGAAGCAGCAGGAGAAAGAGCCAGCCCAGGCCCCAGGCCATTACCAGCTATACTAGGCATAATTCTGGTTTTAGAGACTGAGCTACATTCCTTCCTTTCCCATACATCAGTGCTTCTAGGGGGAAAGATCCCAAGGCCTGGCCCCAGGCTATTACTGGCTCTGCCAAACAGGATGCTAATTTTGAGAAGAAGGATATAGTGCCTTGGCCATGGGTCAGGGCCTCAGAGAAAGCCTCGGTTGATCAGTCCAGGCCTCAGAAGTTCTCACCTTTGAAAATATTATTTATTTTTAAAGTCCAGGTAAGTTTACTAGTATCTGAATATCCAAGAAACTCTTATGTTCTCCAACAAACAAATACCTTCTAGCATTGTGAAAATAATTATCAATACACGGAATATAATCATAATATTGAATGGAGGTGGAGGGTTGTAAAGCAGATTAAGTCCCGGAACTTGTACAATGTGTCTTTGGCTAGTTTGGATGGGAAATCTATACAAATAGAGACAAACAGCTGATACAAATAATCTGAAAACATTCCCTACTTTATGGAGCAGAGGGCCTTTCCGAGTAAATAATATATGTGGAGGGCTAACATAGGCACTGATCCCAAAGATGTTACAGTTGTTTTTCCTCTCTAAAAGTCCCATAGGTGATCACAAGCTCCAGAGCTGTGGTTAAAAGCCAATGGTCTAGTTGAGTCTTTTTTTTTTTTTTTTTTGACATTATAATAGGATGGGGTTCAATGAGGGGATCTGAGGATATCAACCCCGATCAGGTGGGCACGCCCAAGAACATTCAACCAGCCCCTCCGGTTGTCCATCCAGAGGCACAGAGTCCTTTAGAAGCACGGACCATGTTAGAGCCATGGAACACAGCACCCAAAGGGGGATTGTGCTTTGAAAGCAGAGCATTGGCTCTTTATTGCAACCTGGGCACTATCTCTCTGCTTGGGCAATCTTTCATTGTTAGAAACCGGAAAATTCAAGTGATGAATGAAGGGGTATTTTAAACACTGTATATCTGTCACCATGGACCTCAAAGCCATAAGCCTTATAGGTCATCAAGATGCAAGGGACACATAGGGACCTGCCAATGACAAACAAATAGGGTTAGTTGATGATATGCCAGAATCATTCAAGAGAGCAGTGCAAGGCAGCACATGAAAATCACCCAGAAGATCAGTTACATCAGTCTGATACTTTCAGTTATTATGTAATGAGAGTCAGATATTTTAAAACCTTTATTTGATAAAGGCGGGGTAGTCTTTAGCCAGAATCATTCTGGTGGAAAGGGAAGACATCAAGAGGAACAGGTAAGATGAATGCACATCAGGTGTACTTCAGGAAACCATATTTTAGATAGGCATAGCTGGGTCATGTGCTCCTCATGCAAAATTGGTCCCCACCCCCACCCCCTATGGTGGACAAATGACAGCACCAGCTCACTTCTCCTGAGAGGGTTTAAGACCCAATGTAGGGGAGGCACTTGACCTGAGCTGGAGACATCTGTGAGGCTTGTGAGTTCCCAGTCTGGACACATCCAGGTGAGAAATCCAGGGACTATTTAAGGAAACTCCAGGAGAGCAGGGACTCAAAAAAGCCTTCCCAAGACTGCTATTACACAAACAGCCTTGGGCAGGGCTCTCAGTCTGAGCCCTAGGCTCTCTTTCGTGGATGAAGTTGAGCAACTTGACCCAGCTCATCTAGGAAATGTCACCTGTGTCAAGATTCAACCTCAGAACTGACAGAGTTTCATTGTCCAACAACAGGATTCCAGGACCCTCCCTGCCCTCCTGCCACCGGACTGGTTCTTTGCCCCTTAGCTGATCAGATAGGCCTTATCATGCCTGGTCTCCACTTTAGGCCTATTTCTTAACCTTAGTCCCAGTGACCCTGAAATCCAGTTTTAGTTCTTCTGGTGTCTCATTCCTCCGCTCTGACAAGTGCCCTGAAGGCCCAATCACAGGTCTCCCTGAAACTTATTCTCTGAGTTGGCCTGCTGTAGGGACAGGTATTCCTCTTACTTGGCATGTTGTAGGGCCAGGTACTGTGCTCTCATGACCATTATCCGGATGGCACCCACTTTTGGCTTGATATGACCTGGCATAAAGCACGACTGGTTTAAATGGAACTGAGAGCTTTTTTCTCCTTCCAGAGAGTTGCCCTTGACTTAGCATTTCAGCCTATAAAGTGGGACAATGGGCAAAGTCATTCTCTTCTGTCACTCTTTGTCCTGGTGACATTAGGGGCACTGTTATTGGGGCCTAGAAAGGCTGAAAAGCTAGTCAAAGGCTAGGTAATGGGGCACTTACCAAAAGCATCTGTTTAGCTGATCCAGTTGAAGAGACAGGGAATAGTCACATCTGTGAGACTGGTTTAGATCAACTTCCAGCAGGTCCAGCTCTCAGCAGCTCTGGATGGAGTCTGTTAGCCAGGTAAAAACCTGCTGAGACAAATACAGACTAGGGACAGAAGTTAAAGTTGTGTCTATAAGACAGCTGGGGTAGGCTTATGCCTTTAGACCCAGTAAAAGCATGGACATTGTTTTCTCAGTTCAGAAGACTTGGTATACAGATTGGACAGACTTGTTTCTAGCATGATGAGAGGCACCCTCAGGTCTATATTCAGAATACCACCCAAGGGAAATTAAAATCTTGGGCTTGGGACTGATTAGTAAGTAGTCAGTGCTCCAGCTTATCAGAACTTTCATCCCTGATCTCTCCAAGGCCTTTATCATGAAGTGGTGTTGGATTTTGTCACATGGTTTTTAGCATCTAATGAGATGATCATGTTTTGTTTTTCTTTCCATTTGTTTATATGATGGATTACGTTGACGGATTTTTATATGTTGCACCTCCTCTGCATTCCCGGGACAGAGCCTTCTTGGTCATGGCGAATGATATCTTTGATATGTTCTTGGATTCGGTTTGTAAGTATTTTTTTCATCAATGTTCATAAGGGAAATTGGCCTGAAATTCTTTTCCTTTGCTGGGTCTTTGGGTGTTTTACATACCAGAATGACTGTGGCCCTATAGAGTGAGTTTCGCAATGTTCTTTCTGTGTCTATTTTGTGCAGTAGTTTGAAGAGTATTGGTATTAGATCTTCTTTGAAATCCTGGTAGAATTCTGAGCTAAAATCATCTGGCCATGAGGCTTTCCCGCCCTCGCCCATGGTTGGGAGACATTCAATGACTGCTTCTTTTCCTTAGGGGTTACAGAGGTATTTAACTTGTTTTCCTGATCTTGATTTAGATTGGGTAATTGGAATCTACCAAGAATATTGTCCGTTCCATTTAGATTTTCTAATTTTGTAGACTATCGTTTTTTGAAGTAAGACCTAATATTTCTTTGGTTTTTTTTCCCCAGTGTGTGTTCTGTTTTTCCTTTCTGATTTTGTTGATTTGGATGTTTTCTCTCTGCCTTTTAGTTTGGCTCAGTGTGTGTCTTCTGTCTATCTTGTTGATTTTCTTAAAGAACCATCCCTTGATTCCATTCATTCTTCCCCTTGTCCTCTGTTTCTAGCTTGTAGAGTTAAGCTTGAGTTTGATTATTTGCACCCATCTATTTCTCTTGGGTGTGTCAGCCTCTTTTGTTGTGGAAGCTTCCAGAGGAGCTGTTAAGTGGCTAGTAGGGAATGTCTCCATTTTCTGTATGAAGGCGCTTAGTGGGATGAACTTTCCTCTTAGTACTGCTTTCATTGTGTCCCATAAGCTTGGGCATGTTGTGCCTTCATTTTCATTGAATTTTAGAAAGTCTCTAATTTCTTTTTCATTTCTTCCCTGGCCCCATTGTCACTGAGTAGAGAGTTTGCATATTTTCCATGATTGTGTAGGGCTTTTGTTATTTCTGTTGTTGAGATCCATCTTAATCCATGCTGATCTAAGAAAGTACAATGGGTAATTTCAATTTTTTGTATATGGTTTGCTTTGTGACCGACTATATAGTGACAACTTTCGAGAACGTTCTGTGGGGTGCTAAGTTAAAGACTATTCTTTTGTGCTTGGGTGAAAACTTCTGTAGATAGCCATTGTGTCCATTGGATTCATTCCATCTGTGGGTTTCATTATTTCTCTATTTGGTTTCTGCCTCAGTGATCTGTCCATTGTTTAGAGTAGGACATTGAATTCTCCCACAATTGAGGTGTCTGCATCGTTGTGTGCTTTTACCTTTAATAAAAACTGTGTTCTGGTTTTGCTATTGTTTTTGTTTCAGTTTTTGTCTTTTTTTTTAAATAAATCTGGGTGCCCTTGTATATTGTTCAAAGATGTTCTGAATTGGAATGCTCTCTTGGTAGGCTTTTCCTTTGGTGAGAATGGCACATACTTCCCCATCTCTTTTTATTAATTTTGGTTGAAATTCTATTACTTCATGCTGTACTAGTCTATTAAAGAGGTGGCTCTGGAGTTGGATTAGATACCCTGTCTTCCAACATAAGCACGCTTGTTTTATAATTTCCTCCAACATACCTGTCCTGGGTCAAGAGACCATCTGACACTAGGACAAAGAAGAAAACAATGCTACACAGCCCAAGAAAAGACACTAGGTGAGTTGAAAGGGCTAAAATATAAGTTGCACCTTAGGATCTTAAAGAAAGAAATTCATGTAATATATATTTATTATTTAGACAGCATGTGTGCCTGCACGCCACAAGAGGGCACCAGATCTCACTATAGATGGTTGTGAACCACATGGTTAATTGCTGGAAATTGAACTCAGGGTCTCTGAGCCAGGACTTGTAGTCTTATTGAATAACATTAAAAATCCCTAAAGAAAACTGAAACAACCTGCTGTTAGCTTTTTCTGAGTTCCTGTAGATGTTTGGTTTTTATAGTTTTCTGTTTAATGCCATCTAGGATACGGATAATCCTATCATTCTACAACTGAATGGCCTTCATGACAAATACTGAATAAGCTTTTCAGGGAATCTGCCTACATCTGCAGACACACACAAATGGGTTAAAATATAAAATAAAACCCTCAGTCTAACTATCTTGTTTGTAAGGACCAAACAAACTCTATTTTGAAAAACAAACTCCATTTTGTAAAGGAAAATCCATTTTGTGCTAAACCTAGCCAAGGGTTTAACCCAGATTCCAGACTAAGCACAAACTAGCTTAAACAGAA
Organism: Acomys russatus; assembly: GCF_903995435.1. Taxonomy (NCBI): domain Eukaryota; kingdom Metazoa; phylum Chordata; class Mammalia; order Rodentia; family Muridae; genus Acomys; species Acomys russatus. The sequence goes on along the minus strand of NW_026131801.1, from coordinate 11,958 downwards.
AAAATATTCCCTGACAACACTATCAGCTCACCTTGGGAAAGTCCAAATACATGCTCTGCTGGTCATGCTGAGCAGCAGGTGGTCTGGCACATAGCAACAACCAATTAGGAGAGGCCAGCCTAAAGTTCCTAATGCCCCCATGACTGCTTCGGCCAATCTTTTCCATAGGCCAACTGGCCCCTACACCTATTACCCAACCATGAAACTCTAAGTCTTGTAACTCTCTGCTTGCAGCTTTTCTGCGAGGTGTCATCCATTCATATACTGTAGATCCCATTTCTTTGTCTAAAACCTAGAACAGGCCCCTCTCAATTGAGACTCTAGGCCACTTCCCTGCACCTGCTGCGTCAGTGCATTAGAGCTGTCTCCTGGGTTTGAACCTGCAATATAAACACATTTTTGCCACTGCATTTGGACTTGGCTCTTGGGTGCTCTGTTCAGAGAGTCCCTCAAAATTTGGGCATAACATTGTTAATAACTCCAAATATGCCTACTTAAGATAACCAGAGCTGGACTCGTGAACACTTAATATTCCTTCCAAAAAGGAGATAGGTCAGAAGATTGGCCCTTCCTGGGAATATCCAGTCCAAATGTAGCCCACCTAGGAAAGCACTCACAGCCCCACCCACAAGAGTTGCTGCAGCACACACAAACAGGCTCCCTCTTCTCCACTGCATTCAGTAGTTTTGCCAACACTTTACACTTCACCCAGCCCTCAACGTGTCCATCAACTGGCAAGACAGGAGGCAGACCTGTCACTGCTCAAAGCTCCTACCTTGGCTTGCAAGCTCTGCCCACTATGCCTACATCATCAGCCTCAGCTGCACCTCAGCATCAAGCCCAGCCTACCACTACTACCTAAGTCATCACAGCCCCACTCACAACACCTCCAGCACAAGCTACCCCAGCAGAGACAGCTTCTCTCCTGGTCCCCCCCCCACACACACATCTACAGCCCCTTAGCTCAGCACTCACAGCTTCTCCCTGAGAATGTACAATACTTCATCCCCCCCTCCTCTAACAGACAGGGTTCTCAGCCTATAGGTCGCGACCCCCACACCAGCTATGTATGTTATGTTTCCATTTGTAACAGTGGCAAAAATTCCAGTTGTGAAATAGCAACGAAACACATGAGGGACTGTGTTAAAGAGTCACAGCATTAGGAAGGTTGAAACCCACTGCCCTTCCCTGACCTTTGCAACCACAGTCCCCACCCACTACTCTACCTCAGCAGGTCACAGTGCCCTCCTGTTACAGGTGTTTTCTGCCAAATGAACTTCAAGTGAGGATTCAGCCTCCTGCCGCCTCCTCAGAAAGTGACCACTCACATCATAGCCTTGGCCTGGTGCTCTGCATTCCCTGATCACTTATTTCACCATTCACACAGCCCAGCCCACAACAACTGCCACAGCAGAAACAGCCCTGGGCCCCGTTCTCCTTCAGTGGTTCTGGGCAACATTAAGTAGGGATCAAAAGTTATGCTGACACAATCCAGCACTCAGAGAAAGGCCAGACCTCACTCAAGCCCTGCATCAGCAAGAGAGCTCAGCCCACCACTCTTCAGTCAGCTCTCACAACCCCACACTAGTATACACCTACACAGCCCTGTCCTGCTCTTAGGGTGACCCTGCCTCCTCTCAGGTCAACATCCAGACCCAGCCCAATTTTGTAAGTGATCACCTAGCCTCCCACCCTGGAAGCCCCTTACCTCCACTCTGCAGGATCCATAGCCATGTCCCCAACACCTCACCACTTCTTGCTTCCCTGGTAATCAGGTGGGCCCCTCACATCCAGGTTGGCCCTCACACCCCTTCCTTAGTCTGTTGATCTCCCTATCTTAGCTCTAATCACTCCAGAACGCCGCCCCTCCCCCACCCCTGCCAGGACCTGTTCCCAAGGGATTCCACAGTGCACAGTTTCCTTCTCTAACTCTTCCTAGGTCCAGATCCACCTACCCTTCACCCTAGCCTACAAGCCCCGCCCACCACTATGACCTCAGCAGCCACAGCCCCATGCACAAGACCAGCAGCAGTCCTCCTGCTGCAGGGCACCCTATCCTTACTTCCAAGTTTTCTCATAGACTCCTTCTCCATTCAGCCTTGGCTCGTCCCCTGACACTCCTTTTTGACTTCTTTCTGGGCCAGCTGTTATGGACCCTTGCCTGCCATCTTTAGAGGTCCTCAGGATGAGCCTGATCCAATGGTGTCCCTAATGGTTAGAGCATCCTGCTGCACTGCTCTCGCAGACTGCCTGTTTGCAGGAGACCAAGCCTTTAATCCCACCACTTGAAAGGCATAGGCAGGCTGAGAACTGTGAGTTCCAGGCCAGCCTGGTCTACAAAGGAAGTCCAGGACAGCCAAGACTACACAGAGAACCCTGTGTCAGAAAAAAAGGAAAGAAAAAAAAATAAAAGAAGGAAAGAAAAAAGAAAAAGAAAAGAAAGTATGTGTCAGGGGCTGTGCAAAGGCACCTCAGTGGATGTTTGTAAACTTCCCTCAACAGTTTTACAGGAGCAGCAGGGACAGGCCTGACCAATGGTACTCTGTGCTGCTGTGCATCTCCTCACCTGGGGTGGGGGTCTTTCAGCCTGACCCTGGATGCATGGCCAGGACACTGTGAGCTGGAGGCCTGTGCTGCCTGGTGACCACAAGGCTGAGCCAACTAGGGACCCTATGACTGAAAGCCTTGGAATCCACTCTAAGGGAAGGAAACAAGGAAACTCTGGAGCAGAGTTTGTGCCCTTTGCCCTCCTGTGGCTGTGTTCTCCCTCCTGGAGGGTCTCAAGCAGTGCTGGGCCTGCCCCTCCTCCTGCCACCCACCCTTCTTCCTTCCTCCTGAGTGTGGAGGCAGCCAGGTGGCAAGCTCTGGGCTGCTCCTCCTGGGCCCTCCCCTCTTGCCATTAGGCTGTGAGCTCAGTGAGGAGGCCCAGGTCACATGCCCTGTGTGCCCTGAAACTCTACTGACATTGATGCTCTGCTGCTTCTCAACAACATGCCCAGCAGTGGGGATTTGCTTAAGGACAGGCCATGCAAACCTGGGGTTTGGTGCTCTTGTGCCTGTCTGTGCAGTTTGAGAGTCTGGGGTCAGGGAGGGGAAGTGGCACTCACCGGATAGGATGGAGGCTTCTAGAGAAAGGCCCGCAGGAGGTCTTGCCAACAGAAGTGGCCATGCCTGAGGGAACACAGAGGAGGGAGTGTCACCCGTGCCTATTCAGTGTCACCACTTGTGAGTTGACATCAGCATAGAGACAGTCAGTCCCTATTGTCCTGCCTGCTGACTCCAACTCATGGGGTCACTGCCTACCAGTACCAAACCCTAACTTCAGCTGAGAAGCACCGTACAGAATAGCCATTCTGCCCCTTTTGGTCAACACAGTCGGACGGTTTAGGTCCAAAGGACATCTAGTTCCCTTCACCAAAAGGAACCCGCTTTCCCTCTTGTCAGGAAAGATGGCAGATACGCTGTGTCTGATGCCATGAGCACAAACAAACCTCAGTGCGGCTTCCTTGGCTTACTAATTCGTATAAGAATTCTGTTAAAAATCATGAATTGGGGCTGGAGAGATGGCTCAGTGGTTAAGAGAAATGTCCAGCCTCAGTCTTAAAGACAGGTGTTAAAGAAATGTGAATTTTCTCTACATGGGGAAGGACAAAGAACTGCTTACTGAAAAACCAACAATTCAGAGGGCATCCAAGCCCTAACTTTATTATTCTTAGGGCGGAGCCTTGCTGATGAAACAAAGGCAACAAGAGAGGGCAGAGCCAACAGTAAAAAGCCTCAGGAATAGGAGAAAGCATGCACCCAGGTAGTGGACATGAGTAAAATGATGAGCTCCTGGACAGAATCTGATTATGCAGTCCCTCTTCCACTAAGCATGGGAGGAGTCCTCTCTGCACTACCACTTTGAAACAGGGTGCTGGTCTTCAGAGAGGTCAAACTGTGCGACATACTGGGAGGCGGGGCACCACTCCTGTTATATCTGGTTGTGCTTTCCCAATGTAAATCTGTATCTCCCTCTGCAGTCTGGTGCTAGAAGCAAATGAACACACCACAACCTCTGCTGTCCCTCATCTGAGGTGGAGTGAGGCTTCCTTCCACTGCACCTTCCACACCTAGACTCAGTCAATAAACAATAGGTGGAGCCTATTTACTATGTTCAAAGTAGCACCCAACATGTGAGTGATGGTGCAAAGCCCTAAGCAGGAGCACTTTGGCTGGGTGAGCAGAAGGATTGATTTTGGGTAAAGGGAGGCCATGAGGCTGTTTTCTGCTTGGGGGAACCTCCCTAAAGTACAGCAAAGCCTCCCTTAACCTGCCACAAGGACAAAATTCTTGGGCAAGGGCATAGTTGCAGATCAATCCAATGTCCTGTAACCAGTTAGACGAACCACCCTAACAGACACTTCGAAAAAATAAATGTGCCTGCCACTTACCTACCATTTTGGTTCTGCTCTCTTCTACGGGAGAGGAGAGAGAGAGAGAGAGAGAGAGAGTAGAGAGAGAGAAGAGAGAGAGGAGAGAGAGAGTAGAGAGAGACAGAGAGGACAGAGGCGAGAGAGAGAGAGAGAGAGAGGAGAGAGACAGAAGAGGAGAGACAGAGAGAGAGACAGAAGAGAGAGAGACGAGAGACCGAACAGACATAACAGAGAGAGAGACAGAGAGAGACAGAGAGAGAGAGGGAGGCAGGGCCTTTGCAGCTTATCCAAAAGCTTCGTTCTCACGGATGGATCAGGCGAGTTAACTGTGCCCTCACTTACAGTCTATTAGGTTGGAAGCGTTCAATCAGGTCTAAGCTAAGCAAAGTGGAAATGTTCGATTGAGAACTAACTAAAAACTATTTTATGTTATATTTATCTCCGCCTCTCCGTCTCCTCCTCCTTCCTCGCTCTTCTTCCTCTTTCCCCCCTCTCTTTGATTCGTTATCCTCTCCCATTCCTCCTCCCCGTCCCACCTTGTTTCTCGTCTGCTCTCTTCCCGCCCTCCTTCCCTCCCTCCTCCTGGTAGGTGGGGGTGGGTTGAATTGCTCTCTCTCGTAGAGGGCGGGCTGTGATCATCTGAACTTTTCCTGGGCCCTATATAGTGGAGAAGAGGCATGGCTCCATTCTTTAAACCAAGATATGCTTGAGGAGCCAGTAATGGTTGGGGAAAGCCACGGCCGTGAGTGAATGTTTCCCGAGGCCGCCAATGTAAACCAGTTATGCTTCGGAGACCTGCTAACGGCCTGGGGCATCAACTTCTTAACAAGTCACACATCGAATGGACAAGGCGAATAATCCCACAGCTCAGTCAGCAGAGGCAGGGAGATTAGTCTCTTTCTCCTTCTCTTCCTCTTGCTTCCTCTCTATACTCTTCCTTCTCTTCTCTTCTCTCTCCTCTCTCTCGTCTCTCGGTTCCTCTCTCTCTCTCTCTCAGCTCATCCTCTCTCCTCCTCTTCCCTCTCTTCCCTATTCCTTCCGCTCCAATTCTCTCTCTCTCTCCCTCTCTCCTCTCTCTCTCTCTCTCTTTCTCTCCTTTCTCTTTCTTCTTCCTTCCTTTCTTTTTCCCCAAGATAAGGTTCCTGTGTGTAAACTTGTATGTCTAGACTCACTGTTTAGACACTGCTGGCCTCGACCACCTAGATCTGCCTGCCGTGCCTCCCTTAGTTCTGAGATCACAGGCTTGCACCATGACACCTGGCCCTAAAATCTCTTTTTCTGTTACACAAAAAAGGTGTCACTGCCTTAATCCCAGCACTCACTCAGGGGATGCCAAAGCAGGTGGAACTTGTGGATCAAGGCCTGGCCTGGTCTACAGAGGTAGTTCTAGGACAACCAGGCCTAAAACAAGAAACCCTGTCTCGAAATAAGAAAAAGCATCTTTTGCGAGTCAATTTCACACACCTCAAGATTCCTATGTGATCTAGGGGCTATCTGGAAAGACCATCACCTCAGGCATATGAACTTCCTGGGTTGCCAGACAGGTCAGAGCTGGGTTTATGCTAAAGGCTCAGGAAAACCTCCAAGACAAACACAAAGACTCTGAGATAATGACACTGACCAAGGCAGCTTACACAGCTTAGCTGCTGTCACTCAGCATTCAGGCTAGATACAATGGGTTGCAAAATTTCTGTGCACCTAGCCCTTTCGTTCTGACCCCAATTCCTAGAAGGTAGGCCCCCAGGACCCTGACCAGAGACCACATGGCCAGAAATATACAGCCTGCCCATCTAATTATTATGATGTGAGAACTGCATTCTGGCCCTCTTAAGCGCCAAAAGACAAGGAGGGCAGGTCTCATGGGAACAGAAATGAGTACCTCACTCTGGTCCGCTTGGGCTGATAACAGGGCAATGGGGTTCTTCTCTCTGGGTCAAAACTACAGGAGCAGCATGCACTAGGCACATATTTGCACAAGTGCCTTGTCTTAGGACAACATCTGGATGCACAAAAGAAAATGCAGAAGTGTACCCACAGATACCCTGCAGGTAAGTGTTGGGGAAACTGAACCCCACTGGCCTTCTTATCTGAGCTCTATTGGATGGGTGGGATCCTCAGAGGGCAGTCTGTCTGTCAGGTCCCAGGTGCTCAATGAGAAGGATCCGTTTCTGTCAACCTGGTGACAGTCCTGACCATGGATCCAGCAGGTGAATCCCAGTAGGCCCTGTTCTACACAAGCAGCGGCTTGGTGTACGGCACGGATGGAATGGAATACAAACTTTGTGGGTCTCTGTCTGGGTCGCAGCTTTCTACATCAGGCCTTTTGCTGTGCCCAACAACTCTCCCCATGTAGGTTGTGTGGACCTGGAAGCTCAATCGGTACTCACCAGGCCAAGCTGAGGCACCAGAACCAAGTTTCAGACCCCAAAGCCCATACTAGATGCCCATACCTAGAGAGAGGGGAATATATTCCAAAATGGACTTCTCCTCCTTGCAGCATGGTGTGACCACTGTGGGCTCAGAGGAGCCAGGTGGATTGGTGCTGAGAAGGCAGCTAAGTAAAAGCCTATTAGCTCATTCACAGTGCAGACTCTAAAGGCAAGGCAACGTTTTACCACCATTCACTTGCAACAGGGCACTAGCTGCCTGATCCGACCATCCAGACTGCCATGCCCTCATGAGGGATGGCAAATATGGCCTCCCTCACATGTGCCCCCACCTCCTGCTGACATGGCCCCAAGTACCTGTTTAGGGAAATGGAAACTGCTAGGCATGCCCTCTGTGCTAAGGATCTCCTGCTGCAGTGTATTGCACAGATAAACAGCACATTAGTGTAGATCTCCCCCTCCATCCCACCACTATATGTGCTTCCTCATGACGTTATTTCCAGCCCAGACCAGTAGTGTAGAACACATCCAGGAGACGAGGTGACCAGCCAGGGCCAGCACTGAGTAGACACATGTCCTGGCAAATGTGTGATGAACAGGGAAAGCCCCCAGTCCTTCCTGCAGTGCAGGAGCTCTGTGGAGAGGTTTCCCAGCAAGGAAGGCTGGCTACACCACGATTTCTTATCTTAAAAATCCTAAATATAGTTCTGATTCCTTGAGTTTGATGAAAAGTATTAGGTGGCCAGGTGAGATGGCACGGCTGCAATCCCAGCACCGTGGGAGAACAAAGGCAGCAGATCTTTGTGAGTTCCAGGCCAGCCTCGTCTACAAAGGGAGTCACGTCAGCAAGGATACACAGAGAAAACCCCATCTCAAAAACCCCAAAAAAAAGTGTTAAGTGAGGATATTTGTAGCAAGCCTTGTACAGTTCTTTTGCAAAGTTTCTATGTGTCTGTCTTCCTCATGTGTCAGGCATTTCCTACCTGGAAGCGCTGAGAGGAAATGCCTGCTTCTCCCAGGCCAGGTACAGTAGTGTCCATCTCGTAGCAACAAGCAGTAGTTTGAGGTGTGCTATAACATGGCTAAGGAATCCTTGGCCGTGACCTTGGGCTGCTGTCAAGAAACTTCCTGGCAACATCTGCAAGGGCAGGAACCCAGGAGAATGGAACTTCTACTTCTCAGATACCTGAGCTAGTGGGAGAGGACACCACCAGGTCATAGCTATAGCCTTCTGCACCCAGTTTGCGAGGGCATAAAACTGCGGTTGTGCTCATGGAAGGGAAGGCTAACCCAGGGTTTGCTAGCATAGAAGCAGACTCTGGGCTCAACTTTAAGATGTTTATTCAGCACCATGGGATTTTGTTTTAATGTACTAGGAACTGAAACTGGCCCATTTCAGAAAAATGGTGTTATTTTTCCCCAGTCTTAGTGGACGCGATTTCATGGAGCTGTTTTGTTTTTGACAGTGAGATTATATTTGTTTTTATCGCTATTGCTCCTCATCTTTTCCTCCTCTCTCCCTTTCCTCCTCTTCCTCTCACTCCTCCTCTTCTCCTCAGCTGACTTCTTAGGGATATAGACGTTGAGAGGTCAGCTTTCATGATGGAAGGCAAGTGTTCTACATAGACACACGTACCTGAGTGTATGCTGAGGAGCTACCTGCTGCAGGCACTGCCCCTTCCTCTTACCAGTTGCCGATGGAAAACATGCTCATGATCAGATGGTGCCCTCGTCTGCTGAGGCCACTTTGTCTCCCTGAGGTGGGCAGGTGTCAGGGGCATCTTAACTTACAGGGATGTTGCTCGTTGTTCAAGTGTAACTAGAAGGGCCGGGGAAAGGTTGCCTGCAGGTGTCTGTGTGTTGGGAACGCCGTCTATTGGTGACTTCATGCCATCTTCTTGGCCATATGTACTCAGAATAACTCTGGTAGTGTAAAAACCTCGCATCCATTTTTGTATGTGGCCCCACACCTGTTGAATGGAGATTGTTGCCTTGACTCACCCAGCCGACATTAGATCGATTTCCTCTGACATATTCCCCAGGAGCTCTGGCTTTGCCTTCTGGAAGTTGAAGGTAGCGCATAGATCTAAAACCAAAATGGATTAGGCTAGCCAATTTGAAAATGTTAGCTTATAGTGGCCACACCATTCTACTGGTTCTTTTTTTGTGGAATGCAGAAAAGGAACAGAAAGTGGCTGGCTAAAGGTGTGCTGTGCTGTGGCAGGACCCCAGTAAAGAGAATGACTCCATGTGTAGGTGGTTGACACATGTAGGTGACGGAACTGGCTTCTCCTCTGCATCCCTGACTGCCTGTCTTCAGACATCTAAAGGACAACTGGAGTGCAATTGTCAAATCTTGTACCCTTTAGTAAACAACACTGTCTGCTTATGATGATATATTTTAAAACCTGTAATGTGATATACCTTTTACCAGCCTGTTTTAAATTGCTAAACATGGACCCTTATAATCCTTTAACAAAGCATAATATTGCCTTTAATTATTAATCTTCATGTGTCGTATAGAGATTAGTCATCCTCTTGGTACTTTAAATAAATTACTTGGGATGTTTTAGGGTGAATGGAGAAAGCTTTCTTGCATTTTGGTTGCAAATATATATCCACCACCTCAGTCCTTTATCACAAACGCTTATATATCAAAAGATGTTTTTTTTAGAGACGCAAGCACATTTCTATCTATTGATACACGAGATTTAAGAGTACTATAGAGAAGCCCCATCCCACCTTTTATAGAAAATCTCCATGAGAAGGCCTGCTTGGACAACTAACTACTCCTTTAGGGAATTGAGACCACAGAGGCTGACCTTCCTTTAGAGCAGCCTCTTTACCACCCAGCAAACTTTAAGTATGTTGGTTGTTCTTGCTGTGGTTGTTGTTGAAATGTGTCATAGTAAACTGTTAGGTTTTTGGAAGTAATACGTTATTTTTATGTAGCATGTAAAACTGTATAAAAATTAAAACTAACATAACATTCAGAAGTCACACACAACATCTCGTTGTGTCGCAGGAAGTTGCTCTCATAGGTAGTGTGACAGGGTGGTGGAGAAGAGAGAAGGATGGATACATTGTAACTCTCTTCAAAGCCATGTTACCAACAGCTATTTTTTAGCCTTTGTTTTTGTTTTTTATCTATCTCCTAGGCTGCTCTGTTCGCCTTGTCCCTGTCACAGAGCCAGAATGCTATTCTGACTGACTGTCCCAGGAAAGGGGGTTTAAGGACTTATGGAGAAAGAAAACACTATGAACCGAAAATAGGAGGGTCAAATCCACACATTCTACAGTCAGACCTAGGCTTAAATGCCACAGGTCATTTGAGAGCCAGCAGGTTGCTCTGCTTGGATTGATGGGAGCCTCATTAAGACCTCCTTGCATCCGAGAGAGTTGTTGCCAATGGAAGGTTGAGCTGGTAAAACCTGATTGTAGAAATTAATGAGAGCATGAGTAAATAGAAAAAGGCATTGAAGGTCCAGAAACTTTAGCATTTGTCACTGTGAAGCTGTGTGGTGTCCAAGTTTTCCTGCCTGTGGCCTCTCATACACATTTGTCCTACCGTCCTCTGTGCCACAATGCAGGCCATTGGCGTTGGCTCACCTTCCTACAAGTGGCTTCCCTGAGAGGCTTTGGGGGGAGGAGGGCGGGGCTAAGGCCAGGCCTGCCAGGTGCCAGTTCACCCCACCCTTTTGTGCCACCATCCACCATCATCTAGGACACCTTTAGAGAACCCACCCTTGATGTGCTGAAGGTAGTTGATGGTGGTGCTCTCATTTTCTGAGAAGTGAGGGGCTTAAGAAAAAACAGGGTAGGACCTCTGGGACCCAGAGGAGAGGAGGGTGGTGCCTGCAGTAGGATATAAAGAAAACGGAGTGAGTGAGGGAGTGAGGGAGGGGGGGAGGAGTGAGTGAGTGAATAATTCAAACAACAGCCCCCACTACAGGCAAGCTTCCTCCCCTGCTGTAGGTTCTTGCTCACCTCCTGGGAGCTAGTGCAGGGGCCGTCCAGCCACCCAGCCACTGCAGCTGTTCTTCCTAATTTTCTACTGTTTTCATGTATCCTTCTTGTCTTTGCCCATTGGTCTGTAAAACCCCTCTGTGGTAGGAGCTTGGCTCAGAGGAACAGTAGAAGCCATTTTTTGAGATTCTATAACTGTTTTCATTCACCAAAAACAAGAAACAAAAACATAACACCAACACAAGAAATCCATTTTCCTTGTTCCATCTGGCATTAGGAGTAATTTTTAAGCAGCTGATGTCACTTTTTGTTGTTCTATACCTTTTAAAAATTTTTTTTTATGTTTTCTCCTCCATCCTGATTTTGGACTATGGAGTAACCAGAAATGTGGGGGTGTTGCACTAACAGTTTAATTAAACGTTCATCCTGTGGAAAAATCTAAGCAATTTTAAAGCAAATTTCCTAGTGCAAATTATACCTCCCTGGCTTTGCTCCTCCCTATGCACTAGGCGCTGCCCCGGCAGGTGGGGTAGGTTGGTGCAAGAGGCTGTTGGCCCTCATAGGGTGTTTTTCTGTCTGGGAGTTTTACCTGCATGTTCTCGATGCCGTTAAATTCACAGAAACTTTTCAGGGAAGCAAGGGCAGCGTTTAGAATAAAATAAAGAAGCTTTTTGAAAGTGCTTTTAATAAGTTATTATAAGAACTAGAGTCAGAAGCAAATCAGCTTAAGGCTGCAAACGTCTCTTCAGAATTTGGCTGTCCATGTTGCTGCTGATTCCGTCTCTGCGGGCCACCACTGCTCATGTATATATATGTAGATCAGATACAGATATGGATAAGGTACCCAGGAATGCCTGGGCTCTCTCCCTGTAATCAGTACAAGCACCCGTTCAGGTGGCAGTTTTGACTGGAACCTGCAGGTCACTCGTCCGTAACAAGTTTCCTGAGAGGGGGTGCCAGAGACGAGAAAGATAGAAAAATGGGAAATGGGGGAAAGATAAACCTGGGGGACAGAAGGTCTTAGAGAAGTGATCTCTTATGCCAAACAAGGTTTCTTAACAAGCACAGACAGCACTGGACGTGCCGGTGCACACAGTGTTATCCACCCAGCCTTCACAGAGAGAGCAATTCACAAATTTGTTCACTGATTATGTGGTCATATGGACCCCTGCCCTGACAGCAACCCACCC